>NC_091588.1:23299045-23301545 GCF_042767895.1 Penaeus vannamei
TTATACCAGTACCTATACCAAATAAATATTTCCTGTCTAAGATATCATGTTTATAACCTTATAGATTTACCAGCATTGCACAAGGCATGCCTGCCTGCTGAGGTGATGCAATGTGTATCACGTTACGCTTCTTTCTGAGGGTTTTCCCACTTACAAGAAACTAGGGATTTTTGCCTCTTTTATTAGCAGAATGCAGTGTAAAGGACACAGACACACACACACACCCACAATATCATTTCACACGTGTAGGCTATCTCTGAAATTCTTTCCATGGACCTTAAGACCTCTTGATCTAGTGAAGATAAAAATTTTCTCTGATAAGGCTGGGAAACAGCTTGATGGTTTACAGTTCATTTTACCATGAATATTGAACGATGTGTATCCATTCAGTCACTCTCACTCTCACTCTCACTCCCCTTGTTTAGGCTATTATGTAAAGGTATTAAACATTTGTAAAGAAATATAAGATGAGATGAGATATTGAGGAGTGTTTTACTTGTAATGATGATAGTGATGATCTCAAAGATGTTGATGATTAGTTTAAAGATGAAATGATTGATAAAGATATTATCTCTCTTTCCTTATTTCTCTCTTTTTTTGTTACCCTCTCCCTCTTTCCCTCCCTCTTTCCCTCTCCCTCTCCCTCTCCCACTTTCCCTCTTTCCCTCTTTCCCTCTTTCCCTCTTTCTCTCTTTCCCTCTCCCTCTTTCTCTCTTTCCCTCTCCCTCTTTCTCTCTTTCCCTCTCCCTCTTTCTCTCTTTCCCTCTCCCTCTTTCTCTCTCTCCTTCTTTCCATCTTTCTCTCACTCTCTCTTTCCCTCTTTCTCTCTCTCCCTCTTTCTCTCTTTCTCTATTTCCCTCCTTCTTGCTTTCTCTCTTTCCCTCTTTCCCTCTTCCCCTCTCCCTCTTTCTCTTTCCCTCTCCCTCTTTCTTTTTCCCTCTCCCTCTTTCTCTCTTTTCCTCTTTCTCTCTCTCCTTCTTTCCCTCTTTCTCTCTCTCCCTCTTTCTCGCTTTCTCGCTTTCCCTCTTTCTCTCTTTCCCTCTTTCTCTCTTTCTCTCTTTCCCTCTGTCCCTCTTTCCCTCTTTCCCTCTTTCCCTCTTTCCCTCTTTCCCTCTCCCCCTCTTCCCTCTCTCTCTCTCTCTCTCTCTCTCTCTCTATCTCTCTCTATCTCTCTCTATCTCTCTCTCTCTCTCTCTCTCTCTCTCTCTCTCTCTCTCTCTCTCTCTCTCTCTCTCCCCCCCCTCTCCCCCTCTCCCCCTGTCCCTCTTTCTATAGATATGTCTATTATGTAATTATGGGAGAATAGCACAACTTTTTCCATGTTTTTGTATTTATCCAATGCTAAATAAGATCCGTGTTTTAGAAGATCAGGATGAATCGTGAAGACCATAGGCTTTCCCTTGTCTTCCTTCGGATAGGATGGGACGGGATCAGGGAACGTGGGTACTTGAACAGTTTAAGGGAGTAGTATGACAGTAATGAATATAGTCTTGTGATAATGATGGATAAAGAAAATAAAGATAAAGATGGATATTGACAGAAAATATATGAGGAACATGTATAGGAAAATAATAAGAACTTTGCTCATACTTAGAAAATGCCATACAATATATTGCATACTAGTATAGATTTTAGAAAGTTTTAGTAAATTCAACAACTTGGTGCAAGACAAACATACATTTAACTTTCTAATCGATTTATTATTCAGATGCAAGAAATAGATGATTTATTTCAAGGCCATTTTGCAAAATTCACCAGAACCTAAACTAGGATGAAAAAAGGTTTTAGATTATAGGAAAAAAATGGTGTTTAGATTTTATTTTATTCTATTTTCATTGAGAACTCATGTTTAGTACCAAGCATGTATTTATATGCTGATAAAAATTTAACTGAAATGTGAATCTCTAATATGAATCTCATGAAAAGGTTCACATTAGGACTTTGGTTATAATTAATTACATACTTTGGTTACTTTTTTTTTTTTTTTTTTTTTTTTATAGTGTAAAGCTTTTGTGTGCTTTAATACCAAGTAATTTTTTAAGCAGCACAAAATTCAGTGGGAATTAGTATAAAATATTATTCATATTAATTTTCTTGCAGGTCATGATTTGACGTTATGAGGTTGCTAACAGAAATATGTCAACAGATAACTTTAAGCTTTTTTTTTTTTTTTTTTTTTTTTTTTTCTTCTTCTTCTTCTTCTTTACATACCCCTTTATTTTACCGAAACTTACTTCAGTTAATCTCTCCCATGTTGCAGCATATACAAGACAGCGGCTCAGACAGTGAAGAGGAGCGGTCGGGCTCCGGTAGTGGCTCCGACAATGACTCTGACAACAATGACAACGACAGCAAGTCTGGGTCAGGCAGTGACTCCGGCTCTGGAAGTGGGAGTGGGAGGTGAGTAAGAAAGGAAGGAATGGATGGGTAGGAGGGGAGGGGAGGGGAGGGAAGGGAAGGGAAGGGAAGGGAAGGGAAGGGAAGGGAAGGGAAGGGAAGG
>NC_091588.1:23311545-23324045 GCF_042767895.1 Penaeus vannamei
CTACCATTCATCAGGGAGGCTGTGTCGAGTGGGGTTCGCTCCTCCGCTCCAGCCCAGTCTCTCCATCGTGGTAAACACACACACTTGATCATTTCGGGGATTTGATAATTGGCACACGAACTGAGAGAAAATGAGATTTTTAAAGAGATATGATCCTTTCTCTGGAATATATATATATATATTTGCTCTTTATATATATACAAATATATTAATACATGACTGTCTGCTGGTAGAGGTTATGTTATGAAGCAAAGACCATGACAAGAGGCACATGCCTGTTTTCCTGTAAGTTACCTAGTTGGAATTTAACCATGTTTTTTTTATGGATTTACACCACAGCTGTCATCATTGTCAGTGGTTCCTTTACATAGCTTTTACATACATATTGTTTTTTTTTTTATTAAAAGAGTTGCATTGCACCTCATGCTTCTCCCTTTACGCTTGAGAGACAGCATATAGTATTTTATTGGTTATGCATTGACATTCTTACATTGCCCTTCTTGAGTGACAGTTTTCCAAGCATATAGTGAGTGTCTTTTCGAAATCCCTTGAATGCCAGTCAGTGAAACAGAAAACTTCTTCTCTTATTTTTAATGGACTTTTACCACTGGAGTCAAGTTTGAGAAGGTTATTGTTGTTTTCCTTCCAACCGTAAACACCACTATGCTGAGAATTGGATTCAAAAACCTTTATCTGCCTTGGAGCTGGGTATCTGCACTTTCATTAATGGTATGCCTGGTGGAACAAGATACATGAAGGGAAGGGGTACAATGTCAGAATCTCTGTTGGACTGTGGTCATAATTGTTAGTTGTTGTTTCGAGAGAAAAGGGAACTTAATGAAAAATATTGCATTGACTATGACAATATTTTTGAGGTTTAATACGTTTCATCTACCTACCTTATTAAGAGAGAGAATGTAATGAATTTTAATTTTCAAAAGCAATGATGAAGGATGAAAAAATATAATCTGATTTCTGCCAAATCAATATACCGTAAAGTTAAGAAAGTTACAGAATTTGAAAAATATGAAAGGCATTGTATTCCAAAGATAAAGACACAAAGTGACACAACAGTAATTGCATAAAGATAATTGTTTTTATACAGCAAATAATTCAAAGATTGTATTTGTAACAGCATGGCAAAATGTAATATAGTTTTTAAAACTTGAAAATATTCATCATTATTGTATATACACCAGGATATTACTGAATTCAGTGTTGGAACTTTTGTAACCAATAGTACTTCACCTGTCTTGTTCCATTGATCCTTTTTTTTATTAATTTATTTATTTTATTGCAACACTTAGATGACACCTGTACCCATTTATAACAATATTTGTGCAGAATACTGACATTACTAAAGAAATTGCCTTAATAATTTTCTCATTTTCAATAGCTCTGCTTGTGTTTTTGGGACGCAGTTTCCATTATATATCCCCCTCCCCCCATAATCAATCGCACATTTCATATTACGTTTTGTCCCTGGCTCTCTTAGTCATTCCTTAGAAGCCTTCAGCATTTCAAAAAGAAAGAAAGGAAAAATCCGCAGCTTTGGTAAAATTTGCATGCAGATAAAATGTAGTGTGCAGTGTGTTTCTTATCCCCCCCCCTTCTTATTCTTGCTATTATATACTGTGCAGCTTACACACACACACACACACTATGTGTCACTGTTACAAATACTTTGCTTGCAATTGCTTAGTTTTTCCTTTTTGCTTCCTGTCTAATAATGTGGCTGTAATTATCTTTTTGTTTTCGTTTCCTATTTGTTCTCATTCCTTTTAGCCGTTTCTCATACAGCAGTTAACAGTTAACAGTGGAGTTAACAGTTTTCTAAGGGAAGACAGTCATACACCAAGCATGAATTGAGTATTGCATGTGACATTGGTAAAAAGCAAGGACTCTAGGGCACAGGAACTATTTGCTAGCATGCGGAGATGGCAATTCTCATTAGCAATTGTAATTAATGTAATGTATTAAGTATAATCAGTGGGTTAGTTCCACAGTTTTATATTCTAAGTACTTAATTTTAAGTAACATGTAAGAAACAAGATTCTAGTAATGATATACTAGAATATTGATTGTACAGTATATATGTATGTCATAATACATATATATATATATGTATATGTATAGATATATATGACTTTGCTTACAGTTTATTTAAAAGAGATACATATTACCATTACATAAGCCCAACCAGTAGATGATAAAATCTCGGTAAAAAAAAAGAAAGTGATAGCAAAGAAAAAAATTAAGAAAAGAAAAGATAAAGGACAGAAATAGAAACATAGAAATTTAAAAAGTCATCCCCCGAATGACGTATCAGTGATCAAGTGTGTCTGTATTAATGTCCTTCCCCTTGTGGACCAGTACAATGCATTCCAGGTGAAGGGCATGAAGAAGCTGGAGAACTACTTGCGCAGGGAGGAGGAGATGTCCATTTGGAGGCACCGCGCATCCCCGGAGGAAGTCGAGTACATGGAGATCCAGTCTGAGCTTGAGAAGGAGCTCTATTCATCACACATTAGGTTTGTAGACTGAGGTCTTGATTGAGGGGAGGAAAGGTCTTGTGAGAGGTCTTAATTAACCCATTGGCACCGGGTGTCATGTACGTACATGCCATGGCTGTTGTGGACCAAACGCCGGGGGCATCATGTCATGCCCATTCCCGCACTACTGGCTCGTCGGATGGAGGTTGTTTTTCTCCAGTAGTAGCGGCTTCATTTATATGGTAAAGATTTTAGGCAATGGCACCTAAAGTGAAGGTAAACCTTCAAAATTTTAATATTTTTATAAATTTTAGCAAAATGAAAGCTTTTAGGTGCTATATGTTGGTCGCAAACTACCGATTGAGCTGGGCGCAAACAGGGGAAATTGCCGGTGCGCGCCAACAAGCCCGTGCATACATAAACTTGCCAAAAATTTTACCAGTCGCTGATGGGTTAAGAGAGAGGGTTAGGGGAGTGTTAGAGGACTGACTTGCATGGGAATAGTAAAGTTTGAATATCTGAGAAATGTGTGGTATGTGTTCGTAAGCTTCTTGCTTGTAGAGTTTCGACTTGCTGTCGCTATGTTCGAACACTGCTGAAAATGCACACTTCAATTTTTTAAAGATTTAGTGTGTGCCTATTACAGAAGTGTAAAGAATCACTGATACAAGCATTTGTATGATTTGTTTAACCCCTTGAATCATGGCAATCACATGGACCAAATTATAGGCATCAGGCTTGTGTAAGATTCCACTCTGCTGGGTGTGTGAGTGTAGGCCAGGTGCCCGCGAACACTCTCTATACCTCCCCTTTTGAATGTTATTTTGAATAAGTGTTTTTAGCTCTTTTGCCTTTTTCCAATATCCATATTTGGAATAGCATCTATCATTGTAGTAAATATGCCATAAAAAAAAAAATTATATATATATGAGATATATATATATATATATATATATATATATATATATATATATATATATATATATATATATATATATATATATATATATATATATATATATAAGAACAACTGTAACACTTTTTTTTTTTTTTTTTTTTTTTTAATATTCAGTTTCCTGTAATACAACCTGTACTGATAGTCATGGTAGCCAGGAATACGATGCTGAGCATGGAAATGGCATTCTTCCAGGAGCCGGTGCTCTTCCGGTCAAGGCTCACAGCATTATATTCCACACTCATTTAAAGATGGGAATAATTCAAATGCCCCTTTCTAAATGCCAAATGAGTCTTGATCAGCCTCCAACAGGTTCTTGCACTCGTGGCCAATCTTTTCTGTCACCCTGGCCTTCGCTCATGATGGCAAGTCCACATCGCTTGGTCCACGGCCATTTTAATCCATTTCGATGTTCACGTCACCCACCCCTCAGGCCAAGTTTTTTCATGACAAGATGGTCACGTCACCCGGATCGAAGGGGTTAATTAGATATTCATTTATATTGCTTTTGCTATCTAGTACTAGTTGTATTATTTGTACTACTATTATAATGATAACATTTCATTATTTTCAACTCATTACATTTACAGAGCTGAGAGGATCTTCGCTGAAGCAGAGGAAAATGGCAACCATTATTTCTATGTGAAATGGGAAAATCTCCCCTATGCAGAGGCCACGTGGGAGCTGGAATCTTTAGTTCGAGAAAGATTTTTGTCTCAAGTTGGTTTCTCTTGTTTTGTTGATTGAGAATTTAGCTTTTACTATTTTACTGTTTCCATAGAGAACTACGTGTTATTTTATATGTGATATTTTCAGACCATACATTATTCTGCTAGGTATTCATTATTCTCATGCCACTCTCTTCCATAATTTCAGCTTGAGAGTTTCGAAGTGCGGGAAAAATCGTCTTGCACTCCAAAGCAGTGCCCTGCACTGAAGCACAGACCAAAGTTCTCAGCAATGAAAGTCCAACCTGATTATTTGGGTGGTGAAAATGAGGTATGAATGCTTATAATTTCTCTCTCTCTCTCTCTCTCTCTCTCTCTCTCTCTCTCTCTCTCTCTCTCTCTCTCTCTCTCTCTCTCTCTCTCTCTCTCTCTCTCTCTCTCTCTCTCTCTCTCTCCCTCTCCCTCTCCCTCTCCCTCTCCCTCTCTCTCTATCTCTCTCTCTCTCTCTCTCTCTTTTTATCTATCTCTCTCTCTCTCTCTCTCTCTCTTTATCTATCTATCTATCTCTCTCTCTCTCTCTCCCTCCCTCCCTCCCTCTCTCTCTCTCCCTCTCTCTCTCTCCCTCTCTCTCTCTCCCTCTCTCTCTCTCACCTCTCTCTCTCTCTCTCTCTCTCTCTCTCTCTCTCTCTCTCTCTCTCTCTCTCTCTCTCTCTCTCTCTCTCTCTCTCTCTCTCTCTCTCTCTCTCTCTCTCTCTCTCTCTCTCTCTCTATCTCTCTCTCTCTCTCTCTCCCCCTCTCTCTCTCTCTCTCTCTCTCCCCCTTCCTCCATTCCTCCCTTCCTCCATTCCTCCCTTCCTCCCTTCCCCTTCCCCTATTATTTATAAATGCTTCCGGTCCTGTATTGTCCATTCCAAAAATTCTTGCAGTATACAGGTTTATGATCTTTCTGTGTCTGTGTTATTTGTCTTTTAATGTAAGTTCAATAGTAATCTTCTTGTTTCTCCCCTGCAAAGAATCTAGAATTACGTGATTACCAGATGGATGGGGTCAACTGGCTCATTCATGCTTGGTGTAAACACAACTCCGTCATATTGGCTGATGAGATGGGTCTGGGTGAGTTGGTTATCTTTCTCTTTTCATGTGCTGGAAATAGGTAATTAAATTATGTTGAGTGATGTTTTGAAATGTATTGTGTTAGTTGTTTATGCTATTATTGTTGTTATGGTCTTTGGTATTGGCGCAGTCATCATTATCGTGATATTCATTATCATTCTCATTCTCAGTGCTGATATGATAATGATAATGAAGAAGAGAATAGCACTGTTTCCATGCAGATAAATTTTGCATGCAGTGATGTTTAGTATTAACAAAAGTCTGATGATCTCTCTCTGTTCCAGGTAAAACCATCCAGACTATAAGTTTCCTGAGCTATCTTTTCCATACACACGCCATGTATGGTCCTTTCCTCCTAGTCCTGCCACTCTCCACCCTTAATGCATGGCAGCGGGAATTCAACAACTGGGCTCCAGACATTAATGTCATTGTTTACATTGGTGACAGGGACTCCAGAAGAATTGTAAGAGAGAGAGAGAGAATGAGAGTGAGAGTGAGAATGTGTGTGTGTATGTACATATGAATGAAAGTATATTTTGTGTCATTGCTAATAAAAAAAAAAAAAAGAGAAAAAAAATTACATGCTGAATAACCATGTCTTCCTTCATCTAGTTCACATGGAAAATAAGAAAATACAAGCTTTCTCTTGCCCCCTAACAGGTGAGAGATTATGAGTGGACAACCTCCTCCAAAAGACTCAAGTTCAATGCTGTTCTCACAACATATGAGATTCTTTTACGTGACAAAGAAGACCTGAGAGACAGCTGTCAGTGGGCTTGCTTGGTGGTTGATGAGGCGCATAGGTGAGTGGACTAATATACTTCTGGTTTGAACGTGATTTAAGAATCATATCACCCATGAAATGCAGTGTTTCTATGGCTCATCTTTTTATATAATCAGTTTATATGGTGGGTGATTATTTTTTTGTGGAAAGCAATGATCTGATTAGGCATTGATGTTCCATAGACTAATGATGTAATTAAACCACTGTTTAGAGGTATTTACTGTTTCATGACTTAGTAGGTTTTTGCATTCTTGATCTCTTAACATCTGATACTGAGAATGTTTTTATTCTCTATTTTTAGGCTCAAGAACGAGGAATCTCAGCTGTACCAGGCACTGAAGGAGTTCCGCTCCAACCACCGTTTGCTCATCACTGGTACACCCCTCCAGAACTCTCTCAAGGAGCTGTGGGCCCTCCTGCACTTCATTATGCCGGAGAAGTTTGATGACTGGGACTATTTTGAGTCACAGCATGACAGTGAGAACATGAGGAAGGGCTTCCACCGGCTCCACAAGCAGCTGGAACCCTTCCTTCTGCGTCGTGTCAAGAAGGATGTGGAGAAGTCCCTCCCTGCAAAAGTGGAGCAGATCCTCAGGGTGGACATGATGCAGCAACAGAAGCAGTTCTACAAGTGGATTCTCACCAAGAATTATGACATGCTCAAAAAAGGTGGGGAATAGGTGTTTTTGAGAAATTTAGAATAGTTATAACTAAACATAAAATATAGATAAATGTAAATTATCTACATATCTGTCTATATGTCTATCTATGTCTGTTTGACTCTATTAATATATAGATAAATATAGATAAAGACAAATTTTCCTATCATATTTATCTCTCTCTTGTGTTGAACAGGGAACAGGGGTTCAACTTCAAGTTTTGTAAATATTGTGATGGAGTTGAAGAAATGCTGCAACCACAGTCACCTCATTAAACCTCCTGAGGATACTATCTCAACAGAGATTCTACAGGCAAGTTGTTATACATTGTAGCAATGTGATAATAAAGTTTTGTAATCAAAATTACATAATGTTGGGTAGAAATTTTCAATACTGCGCTGATCAAAGAGGTTGAGCATTCTTCTGATTTTCAGTTTCAGTTTTATGTAATCAAATGTACATGAAGATCTATTGTTATGATAATTCATAGTTTTATTCTAGATCTATTTTATCTCCCCACTTTTGCCATTTTAAGTCTCACTTTGCAAATATCTGTTTTGACTCATTCACTCCTTTCCACTTTCCAGCAATTATTAAGAGGCAGCGGCAAGTTAATGCTGCTGGATAAGCTTTTGGTTAGGCTGCGGGAGACTGGGCACAGAGTCCTCATCTTCTCCCAGATGGTGCGTATGTTGGACATCCTGGCGCAGTACCTGCAGTACCGACGCTTCCCCTTCCAGAGGCTGGATGGCTCCATCAAGGGTGAGCTTAGGAGGCAGGCGCTCGACCACTTCAATGCCGAAGGTTCTCAGGTGAGGGAGTGTTAGAGGTTCCTAGTGATGATAATAATGTTAATAGATGCAACAGTGATAATGTGTTTATAATCACATTAATGATGTTAATAAGGATGATATCAATGATGAAATAATGGTATTAAATATGATCATTGATAATATGAGTATTGATAATGATGAAGATAATGATAATATTGATAATATGGGTATTGATGATAATAATGATAATTGTAGAGTAATAATGATTATAAAAATGAAAATGAAAATTGAAAAAATTATAATAATGATAATATTAGTAGCAGTAATAATGATAATATAGAGTTTATTTTGTAATAATCTAATGGATAGTAGAAAAGCAACAATAATGAGAACGATGATGATAATGATACTGAAAAAAGTAATGAAAAAACAGATTGAAAAGATAGTATTTTAGTTTTTTTCATTGTGGAAGTAAGATTATCACATTACAAAGATATTTATTATTTGTTTAGGTAAATGTTGCTCATTGGCAGTAAAATTTTTGGTATATTTACATGTTTACTGGAATGATTTTTATTTTGATGATGAGGGCAAGGTTATTATACTCACAGTTTAATTGTAACTCTGCAATTTATAGCTTATACAGTCTATATTGTAATTAATAGAGTAATTTTTTTTTTTTTCATATGTCAGGATTTCTGTTTCCTCCTGTCCACACGTGCCGGAGGTCTTGGAATCAACCTCGCAACTGCAGATACCGTTGTCATTTTTGACTCGGACTGGAATCCCCAGAATGATCTGCAAGCGCAAGCAAGAGCACATCGAATAGGGCAGAAAAATCAAGTAAGAAGTGAAAGAATGTACATGAGCTGAGATTTTGTGCTTCATTTCATGATATATTTTGTAAATACTTATCATGATTAGATTTACAATTGTATAGTAATTGTGTACAGATGTGTGGGGCCTTAGTTGAGGAAAATCAGAGATGGTATATTAATGAATTGTATTTGTTTGAGAATAAATAGATAATGCTAATACTCTGACTTACAAATTTGTGATTTAGTAGATGAAATGATAACTAGTTGATATTCAATTGCCTGTTTGGTTGATGAATTGGAAGCTCAAAATATGATACACATTTCAGGTTAATATTTATCGGCTGGTGACGAAAAATAGTATAGAAGAAAATATTATTGAGCGTGCGAAACAGAAGATGGTTCTTGATCATCTTGTTATTCAGTCCATGGACACATCTGGTCGCACTGTCTTCAATAAAAAAATGTCAAGTAAGTGTGCCTGAAGAAATTTTTGTCGTATGTAAAATTTTTGAAGAGAAAAATATGATGTGTTGAAGAGAAAATTGACAAGGTAAAAGAAACAATATTTTAAGTAGTATTTATAGTTTCATTAAGTGAGGTGTTTTTATCTTTGAATTTATTATTTTGTATTAATCTCTAGTAACCAAACACTTGTCATCTAGGCTCAAATTCTAACCCATTCAACCGCGAGGAGTTGAATGCCATCCTAAAGTTTGGTGCCGAGGAACTTTTTAAAGACGACGAGGAGAATGAGGAGGAACCAATGGTAAGAACACTTTCCTGCCCTAAAGCAAAGCAGTAGATAGGGAGCAAAATTAAACAATTAGCTTCCTTTTTTTTTAGACTTGAAATATTTTTTGAACTTCTCCTACTTTTAAAGAACACTTTCACATTAACATTTCTTGTCGATAGTATGAACACAATGCTCAATCTTTTTTTCTCTGAACAGTGTGATATTGATGAGATCCTGAGGAGAGCCGAGACGAGGGATGAGGCTCCGTCCATGGCTGGTGATGAGCTTCTGAGCGCGTTCAAAGTGGCTTCCTTTAATCTGGATGAAGAGGAAGAAGTCTCCAAGCTAGACTCCATTGCGGACGAGAGCACCAAAGACTGGGTGAGATGTTGCTTTCTTCATGTTTTATTTCTTTCTTATTTTTAGTAGTAGTAACAATGATAGGATTAGTCATAACTGTCCTGTTGTTTCTTATAATGGGTGATTTTTATATAAGAATTTTCCTTTGTTTTAGGAGTCTTTGCATTATACTTTTTATTTTATTTTATTTTATTGATTAATTAATTTATTTATTTATTTCTAATTATTACAGGATGAAATTATCCCAGAGGATTTCCGGACCAAAGTGGAAGAGGAGGAGAAGCAAAAAGAAATGGCTGATCTCTACTTGCCCCCAAGAAAACGGAAGACAGTGAATCAGGCAGGACAGAAGGTAGGAGTTTATTCAGTTTATTGTAATTGTATATGGTTCCTCTTACATTTTTTCCCCATTTCCCTTTATTTCTTGCTGTTGTCCACCCTTGTGACCCTTGCTGCTTCCATATCATGACCCTGATCCTAGTCTCAATACTTTTTCTAGTACTAACATGCGACTAATGCTAATATTGATACTAATGCATCCCTCTTTTTCACTTCCCCTCCCCCTACACCTCCATCTCATGCTCAGTCCCCGTCTCCAACTCCAACTCTAACTATAACTCCAGTTCCAACTGTCTCTAACTCCAGGTCTAACTCCATCTCCATCTCTTGTCGTCCTTCCCTCTCTTACACACCCACCTCCTCCTCATCTGGCTGTGAATTGGATGCTGGAAAAATGTAAAATATCTTTTGATATTACACTTCTTATCATTTGCGTGAAGTTTTATTATTCCAGATTTTATTACTATACCTGTTCACGTTTTTTGTTTTTGTTTAATAATTTTTGTTTCCTCTTTTTTTTGCAGGAAGATGAATCTCCTCGAACCAAGAAGAAACGCCAGGAATCTGAGTCAAGCAATGACGATACAGATGACGACAAACCAAGAAAGCGAGGTCGGCCTCGTATGCACCACAAGGAAACCATTAAAGGTTTTACTGATGCAGAGGTACGTTATTAGTGGCAGAATGGGCGGAACAAGTGGGATGAGTGGGAAGGGATTGGTTGCGGAAAATGGAGGCTTTAGGGGATGAGTTTGAAAAGGGATATTGCAGTTAGCCCAGCGATACTGGGAAATATTCAGTGAGAGTGCAATATTTTTTAATCTGTGCCATTGATAGTGGAAGAGTCATTTATTATTTTTCAATAAAGGCTCAATTTTGAAAGAATTGCACTGAACATAGAGCAGCCTCTATTATCTTGGCATGGGTATGTGCCATCTGGAATTTAGGCTCACTCTTACCATAACATGTACAGATCCCATCTGATATTGTTGAGTTTGAAGAGCTACACTGTAATGATAAAGGAAATATATATATTTTAAGAATATCAAACAGTTACTTTGAAATAAAAGATTTGACGCTTTTTTCTGATGCAGGTCAGAAGATTCTTCAAAAGCTTCAAAAAGTTCAGCAATCCCTTGCGACGTCTCGACACTATTGCTCACGATGCTGATCTCAGAGAGAAGCCCATCAGCGACCTGCGCAAAGTGGGCGAGACAATATACGAGAGGTGTCAGGATGCTATGAAGGAGCACGAGAGTCAGAAAGAGAATGAAAAGACGCCTGAAGTTAATGGTATGGAAAATTTTTTGTAACTGTAAGAGTAACAGAAAACTCACTGTGCTTGAAATAGGTTTATTCCAAGATACATGTTTTTTTCTTTTTTGAGATTTTTATAAAACATGTTAGATGGCAATTGGTATTATTTATAGAAATTTCTCTCTCTCTCTCTCTCTCTCTCTCTCTCTCTCTCTCTCTCTCTCTCTCTCTCTCTCTCTCTCTCTCTCTCTCTCTCTCTCTCTCTCTCTCTCTCTCTCTCTCTCTCTCTCTCTCTCTCTCTCTCTCTCTCTCTCTCTCTCTCTCTCTCTCTCCCTCCCCTCCCCTCGCCCTCCCTCCCCTCCCCCTCCCCTCCCTCCCCTCCCCCTCCCTCCCTCCCTCCCTCCCTCCCTCCCTCCCTCCCTCTCTCCCTCCCTCCTCCCTCCTCCCTCCTCCCTCCTTCCTCCTCCCTCCTCCCTCCCTACTCCCTACTCCCTACTCCCTCCCCCATCCCCCATCCCCCACCCCTTTTCTCTCTTCCTCCCTCCCTTGCTCCATCCCTTCTATCCCTTTGACTTTTAACTTTCCCTCCCTTCCCTTCCTGCTTCCCTGTTATGAAAGTCTGGGTAAAATAGTATGTATGACCTTACCTCTACACATTTTTCCCAGGCCAACCTAAGCAACGCAGAGACCGTGGACCATCGTTCAAGCTCTCAGGGGTGGCTATCAATGCCAAAACCACACTTGCAACCATTGAGGAACTAGCGCCCTTGGACCACGTTGTCCCTCATGCACCAGTTGAGCGAGCGTCGTGGACCTTGCAGATGAAGCGGGTCAAAGATGCCCACTGGGACGTCCCCTGGGGCATCCAGGATGATTCCAGGTAGGGAAGTTTTATGCAATAAAAACACTCAGTGTTTAAATATCCAGAGTTGTGTGTTCAATGAGTAAAGCAAGTCAGAAGAAATTTTGATAAGGCTGATAGTTCATGTTTAGTATTCAATTGTCATGGTAATTTGAAAATACGTTCATAGTTCTTTCCATCAATGAGATCCTCAATAATTGTCTCCTCTTGCTTCAGGTTACTACGTGGTATTTACGAGTATGGAATGGGATCTTGGGAACAAATCAAGGGAGATCCAGCCCTTAACCTCGACGACAAAATCCTCCTTGGGGGTGAGACCAAGCCTCAGGGTAAACATTTAGAGAGCAGAGCACAATACTTACTTAAACTAATCAAGAAACAGATGGGTCTTGGACCAGCAAAGGTTAGTGGTCGCAAACTCCTGTAAACTTTTTCTTGAAGATAATTGTATACATTGAAATTATAACTTTTCTTTTTCTATTATGATTTCTAAAGAATATTCCTATTGCTTCATGTAAGCAGCTCACTCCACAGGCTAAGATCCACAAGCCTCTCAAACTGCGAAAGACTAAGGAACCAAAGGGCATCTCCAAGGCCATTATTGAAAATGACGACAGCTCGGACGACGAAAAGAACACCTCACAATTGTCAGGAGTGAGCCTCAAAAAGGCTCCTAAGGTGAATGAA
>NC_091588.1:23331545-23336545 GCF_042767895.1 Penaeus vannamei
TATTATTTCTACTACTTGAAACTATGTATGATACCAAGTGTGATATATCTGATGTGCTCATGAGTGATATTAAAGATAAGGAGAGACGCCACACCCCCTTTTTGTCCACAGAAGTCCAATAGGCAGATACATTATTTTTTAATGAAGGAAGAATTACCATGTTAGTAAAAGGCTTTTGTAATTTTGAAGGTCCTGACTTCATGTACATGTATTGCATATTTATTCTCTTATTTCAACAATTCAGTAGAAGATGAATTGTAGTGTTGCACTTGTATGTCTAGACAGGTGTTTTGAATTTTTTTTCTTTTTCGTTGTCTTTTTCCATTTTTATCTCTCTCTCATTCTTTTCTCTTCATGTATTTCCTTCTTGAGGAGAGATGATTCAGGTTTCTTTTTGTGATAGTTTTCTTTTTTTCTTTTTTTTCTTATTTTCTTTTTTTGAAGTTAACGCAACCCTCATTCCTTACTAAACTTGTACTGCATCTGTTTTTGATTTTACTATATCTTATTCCAGTTTATCACAATTCAGGGAAGCTTTAACAGCTCCTTTGTCCAGCTATTCCTAACCATGGTATTGCAAGGTGAAGTTAAGATGTACGTCAATTGAATTTAAGTACTGAGATTGCTAGTATGCAGACAACAAGAATAATTTTTAAAAAGTCAATTTCATGAAGTTCAAAAGTCTGGTGTTAGAAAGTGTTGATGCCCATTTAAAACATATTGTGTGCGTGTTCCTTTGGTACAAAAATCAGCTGTTTTAGAAAGCTGTCTCAAAGGAGAAACATTATTCCATATGAACAGTGTGTTGACGAGGAACCTGTGCTTGCAGGTCAGTTACTTGGATTGGAAATAAGTCCGCTGGTTGTGAATGGAGCCTGTGACGCCCTGCCTGTTAATGATGGAACATTAAAAACTGTAGTATACAAAACTGAAGAAATGTGTGATATATCCTCCCCCGTTCCCTTCCATGGGGAGTATTTTTGTACAAAATCGAAGTGATATTTGTAGAATCCTGTATATATGGCTTATTTGGCATCAAGTAAATATGAATTCACTTACACTTTGCTTTCTTTTCTCCTGGAAACCAGGACATTTTGAGGTATTGGTGTGTTGAGAATTTTAGTGCTTAGTATCAGTGAAACACTCCAGTTCATTATTTTGTCTGTGTTTTTGGTGTTAATGAGTTTAAGTGGATGTGGGTCTGGGTGTGGATGTGTCTTGGTTTGTGTGTGTGAGGATATGTGATGGCGTGTGCATGCATATAAACAAATGCTGTATATGTGTAAGCAAGTGAATGTTTTCATAGGTTTATGTGTGAATGTGTTTAAATGCTCTTATGCTTTTTGATAGGTGAACAACTTTTTTTGTATGTAAAGCATCTGTTTTTATGTAATAGAATACAGTACATAAGTTGACATGACAAGGATCCGGAACTCTTTCGAAGTATAAAGATGCTTATCTGGTATGTAATACATTACATTCATAATAAGGATGAAAATACGTGTCTACTTATTTATCTTTATGAATGATGCACAACACACTTGCTCCATCCCTCCTTCTCACACCCACACGCATGCACACACTCACACTTGTAACAGTAAGGCTGACAATAATGATGGTAGTACTGAGTAAATTATGTAAAAGTGATAATGATACTGATCATACCAAAATGATGATAATGCAATGGACCAAATGATAAATACAGTGAGAAGAGAGAATGATGACGATTATTGAAATAATGATCTAGAAGAAAAGTGTTTAGAAAACTTTATTCCCTCCCTATACCTTACTTCTTGTCGTGGGAGAGCTTGGGAGACAGATATTGAGACCCAATGTAGGGGATCACCTCTACCTTGGCCCACAGCCCTCGCCTTAACTAATTTTGCTTGGTCTTTTCTTCTTTCCTTTCCTCTTCCGTATCTTCTTCATCCCCTTCTATTCCATTCCTAAGGTGTAAGAGCCGTGCTGAAAGCATGAACGGCCTCTGGGAGCCATGGACACGGTATTGCCTTGGTTAATTACCTAGCCCGTACACCTTATAGGGACCCTGGGAGGTAGACCGTTCGTTTTTTTCCATTTTATTCGGGCTCACCATGGCCAATAATGATTTTTTACCCTTAAAAGGGGCATAAAGGCTTGCCCCTTCATCTACTAGCCTATCTAAATTTGATTTTTGATGGTTTTCCGACCTCTGCCCCACCTTTGACCACGGCTCCGTCCACTGATAGTAATACCCCCTCCTCGACGGTTACTGATAACTCTATCCATTCCATAACTCCCACTCAGGTTATTACTCAACCTCCAGAAAGCACTCCTTCCTTTCTGTTAACATTTTCCTCTCCATCGCCTACTGCACAGTCATCTTCAACGTCTACCCCCTCCTTCCCTTATTACGACTATTCATCCTTAATGTCCTCCTCCCCGCACAACTACTACACTCCACGCCACCCCATCTTCCTCTCGCCCTCGTCCTTCTACTACTGCCTCGAATCTTTTGAGTGCTCTCTTTGGCCCAGTCAAGTGGGATCGAAAATACCCTTCTCTTTCAACAGCGCCTCCAAAAACGAGTAGACAAGGTTACCTTTCGCAGTCGCTCCGGTCGGTTACGCCTTGTCACAGTTACTTCTGAATCCTAAGCTCGTGTACTATCTACCCCAGCTGACCTTACTGGCAAACCCATTCCTGCCGACACTTACCCCTCTCTCAATACTTGTACTGGAACTGTTTATATCCCCTAAACTACTTGTCCTATCAACAACAAGACCTGGTCAGACTGTGAAAATGACCTACTTCCCTGCCTTACGGAATATGAAGCAATGGCAGTACAGTGTTGCACTATTCCTCCCAGAGGCCAGCGTAAGCCCCATGTCAATATTGCCAAGATTAGCTTCCGTAGACATGACCTCCCCCATGAAATTTGTATTGGTGGATTGCCCTACCATGTCCGACCATATCGACCCCTTTCTCGTTATGTCAGAAATAGTGGTGCTTTGGCCACCCAGCCCAAACACTGTCTCTCCACTGCCCGCTGCCCTCATGTGCTCAACCGTTCAAATTGCCCTGCTCAGTCACGTACATGTGCCAATTGTGGAGACTCCCATAATGTTATAGGAGCTGCCCTGCCTATAAGCTCGGATGTGAGGTGGCAGTCCTCAGATTCACACTAGGCTTCACTCTACGCGAGGCCAGACAAGATGCACGACGACGAGGTTTCTCTCTCTCAACTTATTCCAAAGCAGTCCTTCGCTCTGCTCCCCCACCATTTCTACAAGATGTTTCTGCATCTCCCCCCGTATCTCTTCCCTATACCCTAAACCATCCTACCTCTACTCACCCTGTCCCTCAGTCAAAGTAGTTTCCAGTCTAAATCCAGATACCCCAATCTTTACCACTTCCCCGATGCCTACCCCTCCTCCTCACTTTATTTGTCGCACCAGGCAACCTAAACGTTCTACTCCACCCTCTCCTACTACATACTCTTGTACACCTTCCTCTTCTGCTCCTCAGATATATATCTCATCTCATCCTCACAAGAGAACCTTTGTTTCTCAGTCCCTTTCTACCCACCTCTCCTCCAGAAACCCTTAAGGACATCGAAAACTTCCTAAAGATGACCCAAGGGAACACTCCGCCCCCTCATCCCCCCCCCCCCCCCCCAAATCCTTCTTTTCCTACTCCTCCATTTAATGTATTTGCAGATATCCATCCTCCTCCTCCTCAAGTTCCCCCAACCCCCTTTCTCCTACACCCTCCCAACATACCCCACCCCCTCTACCCTCTCTACCGCTCCCATTTGAATACTCACGCGAATCACTTCTATCTCAACAGTGTCCTTCTCCAGACATTCTTCCTGATACTTCACCACCTTCCCCAGTTCCCAATTTCTCATCCCCCGGATTCTTCTCCTCCTACTTCTCCAATAGCCACATCTGTTTTCTAAGAACAATGTCCCTATCCGTTCCCCAGTCACAGATACAACGCAGGTCACTCAATCGCTCTACCCCCTTAACCTTTCCCATTTTACTAATCCCTGCTCTACTTCATTTACCTCCCTCTTTTCCGCTACCATACTTTCCTATAACACTCTCTATTCTTTGACATCTAACACCCTCCCCCTCTCTCCCCGGATTCTTCTACTTTTCAAACAGCCATCTCCGTTTTCCATGAAAATTATTCCTATACCTTCCTCAGTGACAGATACATTGTTATCCACTCAATCGCCCTACTCCTTTAACCCTCCCCTTTCTACTAATCTCTATAGTTCACTTTCCCCCCTCTTTCCTTTATCACTACTATACTATCCTATAACGCTTTCTAACCTTTGACATATAACACATTTTATCCTAATCTTTAACTCCTCTTTACCCTTTCCAACGCAATACTTTATTTGTTTCAAACATTAAGCATTAAAAACCCGATACCCAATGAACAGCAAGTATGAGAGTTATATAACCTCAAAAAAAGTTTTTAAGAATATTTTATCTATCCCGTCTCGCCCATGTGATATTTTTTTTTGTAATTAAGGGAAAAAAAATATACTCACTGGTTGTTTTATTATTTACTAAAAAGTACAGGCTAAAAGTCAAACGTACATCCAAAATCTGTACAAAGATCGATGTACAGTGGCCAAGAAAGGAAGAAATCTCCAGTAGACATAGTTGCCTTCAGATGATACTCATAACAGCGGTGGATCATGAGTCAGCGATGAGTATGGGACTCATGGGTGATGAGTGAAGCGTTTTTTAAGGGTCTCTTGTGAGGAACAAGTCAGTGTTGAGTACGAGGCATTATGAGTGAAGAGAAATCTGTTGAATAAGAGTTCTCAAGTGTGAGTGATGAGTCCTCTATTTAGAACGGGGTGTTGTGTGAAAGATGGATCACTAGTTAATTGCTTTCCGGCATCTGTGATAAGCGATCTGGTGATAAAACTCAAGGATGAGTGATGAATCAGCTGTTAAATATTGATATCAGATACTGATAATGAGATCATAGGTGTGAGT
>NC_091588.1:23349045-23359045 GCF_042767895.1 Penaeus vannamei
TAACAATAATAATGATAATGATAATAATGATGATAATTATGATGATAATAATGATAACAGTAGAATAGTGATAATGCTAATGATGGTAATAATAATGACAGCAAGAATGATAGTAATAGTAATAATAATAATAATCATTATACTAATAACAATAGTAATGATAATGATGATGATAATAATGAAAATTTAATGATAATAAAATGATAATGATGATGATGATAATAATAATAATAAAATGATAACAACGATGATAATAATGATATTGATAATAATAGAATAGTAATAATGATAATGATAATGATGATAATAATGACAGCAAGAATGATAGTGATAGTAATAATAATAATCATTACACTAATAACAATAATGATGATAATAATGACAATAAAATCCATAATAACAACAACAACAAAAACAACAAAATCTGCCAATAACATCAATACCCCCCCCCCAAAAAAAAAAAGAATCTATAAATATATAAAAATAGATAAACAAACAAAACCCATTATTTTAACGGTAATGTTCTCAATCTTCTTTCACTTTAAAATAAACCAAAAGGAATGAGATAACAAACATAGCATAACAGATTGGTCAGAGTGGAAGCGGGAAATATAAAAAAAAAAAAAAAAAAGATACAATCTCACATCTTTATCCACTCGGATGATGTTAATGTATTTTGGTATATTTTTTTTTCTTTTTTTTTCTTTCGTTCGTTCTCTCTCTCTCTCTCTCTTTAGTACTTAGAAGAAATATTTTTTGGTGTATTGTTTTTTTTTTCTTTTCCTTTCTTTCGTTCGGTCTCTCTCTCTCTTTTTAGTACTTAGAAGAAATAATTTTTGGTGCACTATTTTCTTTTCCTTTCTTTCGTTCGGTCTCTCTGTCTCTCTTTTTAGTACTTAGAAGAAATATTTTTTGGTGTACTATTTTTTTCTTTTTATCGTTCGTTCGTTTTCTCTCTCGCTCTCTCTTTAGAAGTAATGTATTGCGATATTTTTTTTCTTTCTTTCGTTCTCTCTCTCTCTCTCTCTTTTAGTACTTAGAAGCAATGTATTTTGATAAATTGTTTTCTCTCTCTCTCTCTCTCTCTCTCTCTCTCTCTCTCTCTCTCTCTCTCTCTCTCTCTCTCTCTCTCTCTCTCTCTCTTTTAGTACTTAGAAGCAATGTATTTTGATAAATTGTTTTCTCTCTCTCTCTCTCTCTCTCTCTCTCTCTCTCTCTCTCTCTCTCTCTCTCTCTCTCTCTCTCTCTCTCTCTCTCTCTCTCTCTCATTCTCTCTGTCTGTCTGTCTGTCTCTCTCTCTCTTAGTGCATAAAAGAAATGTATTTTGATATACTGTTTCTTTCTTTCTTTCTTCTTCTTCTTCTTCTTCTTCTTCTTCTTCTTCTTCTTCTTCTTCTTCTTCTTCTTCTTCTTCTTCTTCTTCTTCTTCTTCTCCTTCTTCTTCTTCTTCTTCTTCTTCTTCTTCTTCTACTTCTTCTTCTCCTTTCTTTTTCATTTTTTAGTACTCAGAATCGATATAAAATGCCTCTTAAACTGTTCCATTTCGTTCCAGTGACGTGGAACACTTACCATCTGCAGAGACCGTTAGTCCCACAACTGTAATTACTCAATCGTGTTATCGAAAAGCAATGGAATCACATCTATATCGCTTAGAATAGATATCATAAATCTATTTTAATGAATAATTATAATAAATAACTATAATAAATCTAATATAATAAATGATTATAAATGATTATAATAAATTTACTGTGAGCGGTACATGTACAAATAATGGTATTATTATCATTATTTTGAAAAGAATCATTTGCGTAATGATAATGATGATGGTGATGATGATGATGAGGATAATAATTATTATTAAAGTGATGATATGATGATGATGGTACTACTAATGAAATGATCATAATATCGATAATATTAGGAATATTGATAACGATAATAATGGTAATAGTAATGATGATAACAGTAATAATAATGATAACAGTAATAATAATGATGATGATAATGACAATAATAAAACTGGTAATTATGATAGTAATGATAATAGTAATAATGATAATGGTAAGCAAGGATAGTAATAATAATAATAATAATAATAATAATAATAATAATAATAATAATAATAATAATAATAATAATAATAATAATAATAATAATAATGATGATGATGATAATGATAATGATAATAATAATAATAATAATTATTATTATCATATTGATACTGATGCTGATAAGAATCGCAATGATAAAGATGATTACAATAATAATGATAGTAATGATGGTAATGATACAACTAATAATCATTAAGATATTACTGATACTAACAATGATAATACTTAGAACTATGATAGTAATAACGATAGCAATAAATGATAACAATAGTGATAATACCGATAAGGATAAAAATGATTATAACAATTAATTTTAACAATAACAATTATGATAATAATCCTCATCATCATTCTCATTATCATGATAAAAACAATATCATTAATTATGGGGATGATAATGATAATGATAATAACAACAATAATGATAATTGTAATAACAATAACAGCAATGATAATGATGATAATAATCCTAAAAATAGCAATAATGATAACAATGACAATAAAGAGGATGAAGCTCATAACAATGATAAGGATGATAATAATAATGATAATGACAATAACATTGATAACGATGAAAATGATTGCTAGTAATAATAAAAACGAGAACTGCAATAACAGTAATGATAATGATGATAATGAAAAATATGATGATGAAAATAATGATAATGATGATGATGATGATGATGATGATGATAATAATAATAATAATAATAATGATAATAATAATAATAATAATAATAATAATAATGATAATAATAATAATAATAATAATAATAATAATAATATTGATAATACCAATAAAAATAATAACAATTAAAATTATAATAATAATAGTAACAACAATGATGATGATGAAAATGATGATGATAAAACAAATAATAGTAATAATAACAATAAAGATGATGATAACAATACTAGTAATGATCATGATAAGGACAACAATAATAATGATAATGATAATGATGAGGAATATAAAGATAATATTAATGATAATAATAATAATAATAATAATAATAATGATAATAATAATAATAATAATAATAATAATAATAATAATAATAATAATAATAATAACTAAAAAATATAATAATGATAATGATGATAATTATAATGATAATAATAATGATGATAAGAATGTTGATAATAACAATAACAATAATGATGATAATAATGATAATAATAACAGCAATGATAATGATAGTGATAAAAATAATAGTGATGAAAAATAACAATTATCATTTCATTATAATAGTAGACATAGTAATCTATAGTAATGAAAAATAATAATGGTGATGATAATGATAACAATAATGATTATAATAATAATGATAATAAATAATAATGATAGTGATAAAAAATAATAACGATAATAATAGTGGTGGTAATGATGATGATATTAATGACAGTAATGATAGTGATAATGACATTGATAGTGACGATCCTTATAATATCAACAATAATGATAATGATAAGAGTGATAATAATAATAAGAAAGATGATAATGATAAGAGTGATAATGATAATAAGAAAGATGATAATGATAGCAATGATGATAATGATAATGATAATGATAATATTTAGGATAATAATGATGATAATGATACTACTACTACTAATGATAATGGTAATAATAATAGTAATGATAATAATGACAATAATGATGATAATGATAATAATAATTGTAATAATGAGAGTAATAATGATAATGATGATAATACTAGTGATGATAATAATAATAAGAGTAAAATGATAACAACAACAATAACAATAATATAACAATAACTACAAAAATGATAATGACAATGATAAGAATAAAGATAATGATAATGATATTATTGATGTTGATGATCATGGTAATAACAATGCTAATGAACATCATATTTCTCCTACCACAACAACTGTTATTTTCTCCTTCTCTCTCCATTTATCTATCTATATCTTCCTTTTCCTTCTCTCTCTCACTCCCTCCTGCTTTCTCTCTATATATCCCTCTCACTCCCTCCCTCTCATCCCTTCGCCTACCTTCTTATCTCCCACTCTCTCTCTCCTTCCCTTCTCTCCCTCTCTCCCCATCCTTCCCCTCCCTCCCTCCCTCCCACCCCTTCGTCTACCCTTGCCCTCTCTCCCTCTCATTCCCCCCTCTTCCTGTCTTCCCCTCCCTCCCTCCCTCTCACTCCCTTCGCCTCCCTCCCCTCCCTCCCTCCCACCCCTTCGTCTACTCCTTGCCTCTCTCTCCCTCTCATTCCCCCTCTTCACTCTCTTTCCCATCCTTCCCCTCTCTCCCTCTCCTTCCCCTCCCTCTCTCTCCCCTCTCACCCCTTCCCCTCTCTCTCTCTCCTTCCCCCTCAAACTTTTCTCTCTCCCTCCCACCCCACCCCTCTCCTCCTCCCTCTCCTTCCCCTCCCTCCCTCTCCTTTTCCCTTCCCTCCCTCCCACCCCTTCCCCTCTCTCCCTCACATCTTCCTTCCCCCTCAACCTTTTCTCCTCCCACGCCTCTCCCTCCCCTTCCCCTCTCTCCCTCATCTTCCCCTTCCCCTCTCTCCCTCTCACCCCTTCGCCTGCCCTTCCCCTCTCCTCAACCTTTTCTCCTCCCTCCCTCCCCACCCCCTTCCCCTCTCCCTCTCTCCTCCTTCCCTCCCCTCCTCCCAACCCTTCCCTCTCTCTCTCTCCTTCCCCCCTCAACCTTTTCTCCTCCCTCCCTCTCTCCTCTCTTCTTCCCCCCTCTCACCCCTCTCTCTCCCCATCCTTCCCTCCTCCCTCCCACCCTCCGCTCCATCCTTCCCCTCCCTCCCTCCCTTCCTCCCTCCCTCCCACCCCTCTCCCTCCCTCCCTCTCTCCCTCTCTCCCCATCCTACCTTTTCTTGCCCATGCACCGTGCTTGCCGAAGACGATCCTAGAGCAAGGGAAAATGAGCTCTATCGAAGGCCATTTGGCAGGGCGAACAACCCATTCGGAGTTCTGCGTTAACGGCCGTTGAACAGGTGCCGTTGTTAGCGTCCTTGCTTCGGAGGGTTACGCTCGTTCTCGTGTTCTGTTGCCTTGTTCTTCTGTTCTTCTGTTCTTTTGGTTGGTTAGTTGTTGCTTGATTTGTGTGTTCTCTTGTTTGTGGGGGATCGTCCTTGTTCTTCTGTTCTTTTGTTTGTTTGTTGTTTGTTATTTTGTGTTCTCTTGTTTGTGGGGGATTTTCCTTGTTCTTCTGTTCTTTTGTTTGTTATTTTGTGTTCTCTTCTTTGTGAGTGATTTTTTTTCTTCTGGTTATTTTCCTTGTTCTTTTGTTTGTTTGTTGTTTGTTATTTTGTGTTCTCTTGTTTGTGGGGGATTTTTTTGTCTGGTTATTTTACTTGTTTTATCTTTTTTCTATTTGTTTATATTTTCAATTTGATTTTGTGTCATTTTCCTTGTTATTTTCTGTCCCTCTCTTTTTCTTTGATTCTGTCTTTTTAGTTTTTTTTTGTCTTACTTATATTCTTTATTTTTTATGTTATTTTCCACGTTATTCTTTTCATTTTCTTTTCTTTAAGTCTTTTCCGCTTTCCTCTTGTGTCCTTGGGTCGTGTTTTTCATTATTTGTCTTGTTTTGTTTTGTTTTCTTTGATTTTTTGTTATTTATTTTTTTCTATTTAATTAACGTTTTTTTTTCTATTTAATTATCGCCTATTTCTCTTTTTATTTTCGTTTTTTCCTTCTTGTCTTTTTTTCTCTTCTCTGTGATTCTCTTTTCTTTACGTTATTTCACGTCTTCTCCGTTTCTGCCTTCTCTTGTTATTTCCTGTTTTGTTATTCAACTTTTTTTCTTTTTCATCTTTTGTTATTTTCTTATCTCTCTGTTATTGTTTTTTTTCTCTCTTTTACACGTCACTGCAGGTGAAATTCCACCTGTAATATATTATATTTTTGAAATAATTAGAATGACTAACACTCCAAAAAAAAAAAAAAAAAAAAAATAAATAAATAAAATAAAAAAATAATAAAAAAATAAAAAAAAATAAAATCACTTGAAAATATCCAGTCAGAAAATAATTACCTTCACGTTAATAAATAAATAAAACGAAAAGAATAGAATAACAAAAACAAACAAACGAAACGAAACGAAACAAAAACACACACAACACACACGAGAACAGAATGACACAAGAAATGAAAGAAATGATAAAAATATTCCAAAAAGGGGTCAGTGTAGCGGTCTGTGTGGCGGCGAAAGCATGACTGTCAGTTTGCTTTTCCTTGACCGGGTATTACCTCTCGGCGTGACGTCATCGAGCTCAAGCCCCGCCCCCTTCGGCTCGGTTTCCATTTTTCAGTGTCGGAGCTAAATTTACGCCACTTTTTTATTATTAAGAATTTGTTATTACTAAGAATTTTATATATTTATTTATTTATTTATTTTTCTTCTTATTTATTCATTTATTTATTTAATTAAATAAGCGATCCTTTCTTTTTTCTTTTTAGTAATAGTTTTGAATAATTTTTCCGTTTTTAGTTAAGAGAATTTATATGATTATTATCATTATTGTCATTATCATTATAATTATTGTCATTTTCATTATAAATATTGTCATTATCATTATAATTATTGTCATTATCATTATAATTATTGTCATTATCATTATATTTATTGTCATTATCATTATAATTATTGTCATAATCATTATAATTATTGTCATTATCATTATAATTATTGTCATTATCATTACAATTATTGTCATTATCATTATAATTATTGTAATTTTCATTATAAATACTATCATCATTATAATTATTGTCATTATCGTTATAATTATTTTCATTATCATTATAAGTATTGTCATTATCATTATAATTTTTGTCATTATCATCATAATTATTGTCATTATCATTGTAATTATTGTCATTATCATTATAAGTATTGTCATTATCATTATATTTTTTGTCATTATCATCATAATTATTGTCATTATCATTATAATTATTGTCATTATTATTATAATTATTGTCATTATCATTATAATTGTTGTCATTATCATTATCCTTTTTGTCAGTATCATTATCGTGATTATTATTATCGTCGTTGTTATTGTTATCATAATTAATGTTATTTGCCATTATTATTGTCATTATTTTAATCGTAACATCACTATTCTTACTATCATTACTACCATCCTTATGTACTTTTTATTTGTATTTCTGTATTATATCCTGTATTCTTTATTATAGTCCCACTTTTTTTGTTAATTTACCTTTTTCTGATTTTTTTTGCCTTAATCTGCATTCTCAGAAGCGTCTTATTTTTCTTTTTTTTTATAACTAGTTCTATTATAGGATTTGATTTGATTAGATCTTTTATTTTTTATACTCTCTTTTCCTTTCTCTTTCTCTTTTTGTCTGTTTGTCCGTCTCTCTCTCTCTCTTTCTCTCTTTCTTTTTCTCTCCCCATCCCCCTTTCTCTCCCTCACCCCCTTTCTTTTTCTATATCTCTTCCCAATCCCCCCTTCTCTCTCTCTCTCTCTCTCTCTCTATCTCTCTCTCTCATTCTCTCTCTCTCTCTCTCTCTCTCTCTCTCTCTCTCTCTCTCTCTCTCTTTCTATTCTCTCTGATTTTCTCTCTCTCTCTCTCTCTCTCTCTCTCTCTCTCTCTCTCATTCTCTCTCTCATTCTCTCTCTCTCTCTCTCTTTCTCTCTCTCTCGCTCTCCCTCTCTCTCTCTCTCTCTCTCTCTCTCTCTCTCTCTCTCTCTCTCTCTCTCTCTCTCTCGCTCACACTCTCTTTCTCTCTCTCTCTCTCCATCTCTCTCTCGCATTTCATAAATATAAACCAAAATACACGAATACAACAAATAAATCAAACAATGCACCAAACAAAACAAAAACAAAACATTAAAAAAACAAAAACAAAAAATAAACAACAAAAACACAGCAACGAAATCAAACAAGAAAAATAAACACACAAACAGCTCAAGTATCCCCCCCCAAAAAAAACAACAACAACACAAACAAGCAAACAAACAAAAAACGCAAAGATATCTAACAATCAACAACCTACTTAAAATGAACACGTGATTGGCCAATCCCCCCCCCTTTTTTTAATTTTTTTTTTGCTTAGCTGCTCATCTGCACAGAGGACGGGAAATATCAACAAAAGAAAAACAATTCCAAGAACAGCAAATATATATTCACGAAATATTAAAAGAAATATTACAAAAAACAACAGCAAATAAAAAAAAAAAAAAATACAAAAAACAACAAATATTACAAAGAAACAACAACAAACATTACAGAAACAAAAGAAAATATTACAAAAAACAACAAATATTACAAAAAACAACAAATATTACAACGAAACAACAGCAAATATAACAAAAAACAACAAATATTACAAAAAACAAATAAATATTACAAACAACAGCAAATATAACAAAAAACAACAAATATTACAAAAACAACAAATATTACAACGAAACAACAGCAAATAAAACAAAGAAACAACAGCAAATATAACAAAAAACAACAAATATTACAAAGAAACAACAGCAACATTACAAAAACAACTATTACAAAAAACAAACAAAGCTACAAAAACAACAAATATTACAACGAAACAACAGCAAATAAAACAAAGACACAACAGCAAATATAACAAAAAACAACAAATATTACAAAAAAACAACAAATATTACAACGAAACAACAGCAAATAAAACAAAAAACAACAAATATTACAAAGAAACAACAGCAAATATAACAAAAAACAACAAATATTACAAAAACAACAAATATTACAAAGAAACAACAATTACAAGAGCGACAACAAGCAGTCGATGTTATTTTAGTGTTGTTATTTGTAGCGAAGTGGGGGGACAGGGAGGGAGGAAGGAGAAAGAAGGGGAAGGAGGAAGGGAGAAGAAGAGGGGAGGAGGTG
The DNA here is from genome assembly GCF_042767895.1 of Penaeus vannamei. NCBI lineage: Eukaryota > Metazoa > Arthropoda > Malacostraca > Decapoda > Penaeidae > Penaeus > Penaeus vannamei. The sequence goes on from NC_091588.1 coordinate 23,358,051, forward strand.
GATAAGGGGAAGGGAGAGGGGGAGGAGGAAGGGGAGGGAGGGGTGGGGGATGGGAGGGAAGGGAGAGGGGTGGGGAAGGGAGAGGGGGAGAAGGGAGAAAGGGGAGGGGAAGGGAGAGTGGATAGGAGGAAGGGGGAGGGAGGGGTGGGGATGGGAGGGAAGGGAGAGGGGAGGAAGGGAGAGGGGGAAGGGAGAGTGGGGGGAGAGGGGGAGGAAGGGGAGATGGGAGGGGGAGGAAGGGAGATGGGAGGGGGAGAAGGGAGATGGGAGGAGAGGAAGGAGATGGGAGGGGAGAGGGAAGAGAGATGGGGAGGAAGGAGGGGATGGGGGAGGAAGGGAGGGGTAGGGATGGGAGAAAGGGAGGGAGGGAGGGGAGGAAGGGAGATGGGAGGGGAGAGGGGGAGAGGGAAGACGGAGGAGAAGGAAGAGGAAGTTGGGGGGAGAGAAGACGGGGAAGGGGAGAGAGGGGATAGGGAGAGGGGAAGAGGAGGAGAAAGGGAAAAAGGAAGGGGGAAGAGGAGGTGGAAGGTGAGGAGAGGGAAGAAGGAAAGAGGAAGAGGGAAAGAGGAAGAGGAGGAAAGATAGATAATGGAGAGGGGAGGGGAAAGGGAATAGAATAAGGGGAGGAGAGAGGGGAGAGGGACAAAAGAAGTAGGAATAGAGGAAGAAGAGGGAAAATGAAGGATAGGACTAGAAGAGGGGAGAGGAGAGAAACACAGAAGAGAGAAAAAAGAAAAAGAGGGGAGAGTATGGAAGGAAGGGGAAAAGGGAAGAGGAAGAGAGGAATAAGGGAAAGGATAGAGAAGAGATCAGAGAGAGGAGAGAGAAAAAAAGGACTAGGAAAAAGAAGAAAAAGAACGGAAAGGAAGGAAGGAAGGGGAGAAGGCAAGAGCGAGAAATAAGCAGGATTACCCTATGACGTCATCAGGAGTCGACCGGAAGACCTCTAACTGCCCACGGGGGGAGGGGGCGGAGGGGGGGCTACCTTTGTGGAT
>NC_091588.1:23364045-23366545 GCF_042767895.1 Penaeus vannamei
TCATAACCACCACTACTGGTACTGTAATGTACTGAAATACCATGTAAAATTCAGAAAACTTTATCATAATTTCTCCATCAGCAGCCTGGCATGATTTATATAAGAAAGAAAGAAAGATAAAAGAAAAAAACGAAAAATGGCTCACAGAAAACTCTACGGGAGCTGCACACCCGATTCAACTCAGACCTCGCTATTTTACGATATATATAACATGCTGATGGGCGGACGAAGCTGCAGACATGAGAGGTAGCCACTGTGGAGACGAACACCGTTTCTTCCCAAGAGAGAGAGAGAGAGAGAGAGAGAGGGAGAGAGAGAGAGAGAGAGAGAGAGAGAGAGAGAGAGAGAGAGAGAGAGAGAGAGAGAGAGAGAGAGAGAGAGAGAGAGAGAGAGAGAGGGGGGGGGGGCAGCAAAAGATTACAGCGAGGAATCGTACAGGTGCCCTTATTTCTCTTTTATTATGATAAATGTATATCTCCATAAGAATAAGATATGGTTAATAATTGTTTTTGAAATTAATACCCGTCACTCCTTTCACCATTAGTTTGCCAATATTTCTTGTCTATCTCCATAAACGTAAGATACTGATAACTATTTTTTTAAAATTAAGATCCGCCACTCTTTTCACCACCAATCTGAAAACCTAGATAAAAACTAACAAAAAAGAGACTAAAAATGTAATTATAGTATAGTTATGGCTGCAAAACCTTTCTCTCAGTTAAATTATTTTCAATTTGAATTAGTCTGTCCTCTTTTTTTTAAAGATTGCCATATTACTTTAATGTATCTCCAGAAAGCAGCCATAAAGAATATTGTTAGTCTGTAATATTCACACCTTGTTACCTGTGCTCCTTGGACCACAGGTGTAGAATCAGGTGATTGTCTCCTTTTCAGGTAGCAGCGGATGAGGATGAGGTATGAGGTATAAGGTATGAGGCACCATGGGCGGTTCTCTATCTTTGTTTGTGGTTTTTAAATGCGATGGGAGTGATACAACACGTGGCAAGTAATATATTGTGGTTGTGAGTTTTTTTTATTATTGGCAAAGTACTCGTCTAAGTGGATATTTAAATACATAATGATAATGATGATGGTTAAGAATTTGACCAAAGTTCGAGCAAAGTGGACAAAGGCGGGTGCTCACTTTTGTCTATTTTGGCGTGTGAGTGAACGAATTCTAACTTTTAAGTGTCTTTGTAATTTTTTAAAAAGTGTTCTTTGAATTTGGGAACTTTTTTTAAGGTTCCTGTTCCCTCCATATTTTACTTATAATATTTTATTAAGTGTTTTTAAATTCTCGCTTTATAATTAAAGAATTTAGTTTGTCCGTGATTTCCTCTTAATTCTTGGAAGGGATAAGTGATAATTAAGTGCATGTTGATGTACCTGCAAGGGAATATTTATATCATAAGATAGCCTTATCTGAAATTCCTTACACACAGTGAAATTTTTTTACACACAGTGAAATTTGTTCATCCTCCTCGCTCTAATTAAGCTTACCGTTCTTGTCTTAGTTCAGTCTACACTACATTCTCTGTCTGTCTGTCTCTGTCTTTCTCTCTCTATATATATCTATCTATTCATCTTTCTCTCTTTCTCTCTGTCTGTCTGCCTTTCTCTCTATATATATTTATCTATCTATTCCTCTCTCTCTCTTTCTCTCGCTATATATATATCTATTCATCTCTCTCTCTCTCTATCTATTCATCTCTCTCTCTCTATCTATTCATCTCTCTCTCTCTCTCTCTATCTATTCATCTCTCTCTCTCTATCTATCTATCTATTCATCTCTCTCTATCTATCTATTCATCTCTCTCTCTTTCCTCTCTCTTACATAATCTTTCCCTCTTTTTCCACAATTCTCTCACATACTGACCTCTCCCAAATCCCACCTCGTTCTCGTATTAAACGGGATGGTGGCAGTGAGCGTTACTATTGTACACTTCTGTACACTGAGGCGTGGCAATGAACGCTTAAGGGATGAAGATCTGAACACTATAGTACCATTAATGCGATGGTATGAATAGCAAAATGAGATAAGTTTACAAGCAAGAACGCGGCTTGTACTCAGTCGCTTCCTGCGTACCTAATGCCCTTGACACGTAACTAAATGACGTAATTTCCTGGTACAAGCGAACCCTAACCATTATACAAAAGAATCGTTATTCATTCCAAAAAAGCGACGATAAAATGGTCGGCGTGTCACCTGTTGCATTTTCCTTTTTTTTCTTGTCTTCAGGAGAGATAACACAGAACTTTATAATCCCCGAATGTGTTGCAGGACCAGTTCACTTTTTGGCTCTGTGGCGTCACGGTGAGTCTGGTTATAGCGTGGTGAGTGCGAATACAAGTATTTTTATTGTATATTTTTTGGAGGATGTAAAGAAATATATTTATTTATATATATATTAATATATAAATACCAACAGATCATTACAATAATGCGGAAAAATAAGCTATGTGTTAATTAATTCGTGTTGATGAAAGTCCTCAGTCACAA
>NC_091588.1:23371545-23374045 GCF_042767895.1 Penaeus vannamei
CGAGTGGGGAGGGGGAGAGGGAAGGGGCGGAGGGGAGAGGGGACTGAGTGCTGTGGCGAATGGAGGTCTACGTCTTGAAGGATTTCCCGGCGGTGGGGAGGGAGGTGTGTATGGTGGGGGAGGATGGGGGAGAGGGAGGGCGGAGAAAGGAAGGGGTGGAGGGAAGGGAAGGGGATGGGGGTTAAGGTTGGGGATGGGGTGTAGGGGAGGCTAGAACAGGGTTAGGTGGGGGGGAAGGAGGAGGGTTTAGAAGAGGGGGTTAGAGGGGCAAAGGGTGTATGTGGGGAGGGGTTAGAATAGGGGGTTAGGGGGTGGGGAAGGGAGGAGGGGTTTAGAAGTAGTTAGAGGTGGGGCAAGGGGTGGGGTGTATGGAAAGGGGTTAGAATGGGGGTCAGGGGTGGGTGAAGGGGGAGGGGGTTAGAATGGGGGTTAGAATGGGAGTCAGGGGTGGGGGAAAGGGGTTGGGTGTAGGGGGATTTTTTGCAAGATGACGGTGATAATGATGATAATAGAAATGATAACACTATCATTAACGATGATATCAATAATTCTATTAACAATGATACAATGACAGTTTCCTGTGGAAGAGATTGCAGTAAAAAGATAATAATTATGTGAGTCGTATCATAAATAGTAATATTACTTATAGCTGTGATTCTTAGAAATAGTGTTCCGAACGTGGCAATCATTATCATCATTATCATCATCATTATCATTATCATTTCCATAATCCACTTGGCTCATCATTACATTCATCCACAAAAAATATATAATTAACGGACTCCGATTCGATCTCCATAAGAAATCAATTTATCCGACGAAGAATGAATAATTTATTTGAACATATTTTTACTCTTTCACCCCCATTATCATCATATTGTTATCATGTTGCATTATCAGCATATTGTCATTATCAGTATTATTCATTCCCTTATTTGCGTTCATAAATTTCCTTTACTTGTTTGCTTTCATATCATTTATTAATTCAATGTCATTCATTCATTTATATTTTTTTTTTACCATCATTAACAAGATGGTAATAAAACGTCACAACGAAATAACAGATAAAACTATAACATCTACATAAGTTTCCCCTCAACCCCCCCCCCCCCCATGCTTTCAGATCGAGACTGTGGTCACTTTTAAGCTTCTCGACAGCCTCGGAGACCCCCAAACGTGTGTCGTGGTTCCTGTCCAGCTGATATAGGCTTCCTGACCATCAGCCGGTTTGTTCCAGTTGTGCCAGGCCCGACCCAGTGAATTTTCGTAAATGCAGATGCAGAACAGTGTACATATATATATATTATCTTAGATAGATATCCACTTAACTATTCATTCATTGCTTGGGTTGGTATGCGTGTTCAGATCGAGGATATGTATTTATCTCTTTATTTATACATGTCAAGTATACGAATATTCTTTGGGTCGGGCATCACATAATTCTAACATACCGGTCGCATGTCTGTGTAGATTGTGTCGGCTTTTGGATGATGTCAATTTTTTCTTCTCTATGTTATGACACCGTTGTATAGAAATGTGTAAATTAAGATGGCACAGATGATTTGAAATGGAAATAAAATATCAGTTTATGGGTTTTATCCAATCCCTCTGTAGATTGTGTCGGCTTTTGGATGATGTAATTATTTCTTCTATATGATATGTCACCGTTGTATAGAAATATGTAAATTAAGATGGCACAGATGATTTGAAATGGAAATAAAATATGAGTTTATGGGTTTTATCCAATCCCTCTGTAGATTGTGTCGGCTTTTGGATGATGTAATTATTTCTTCTATATGATATAACACCGTTGTATAGAAATATGTAAATTAAGATGGTACAGATGATTAGAAATGGAAATAAAGTATGAGTTTATGGGTTTTATCCAATCCCCCTGTAGATTGTGTCGGCTTTTGGATGATGTAATTATTTCTTCTATATGATATAACACCGTTGTATAGAAATATGTAAATTAGGATGGCACGAATGGTTAGAAATGGAAATAAGATATGAGTTTGTGTTTTTTTGTAATCCCTCCGTGAGATTCTGTTCCTTATCTTACACCTGTTCTTTATTACCACATTCTCCGTTAACACTATCACGATCATTATCTATATTTATCTGCAAAAAGAAGTGCAGGATGGAGAAAAATACAGATTAAGAGGAAGAACAGATGATTAATGACAAGTAAACCTATTCAACTTATCTTTCGGTTTCTTTCTTTTCGTTCTTTATCATCCTTTATCAGTATGAGAAGGATAGAGCGAGAGAGGGAGAGAGAGAGAGAGAGAGAGAGAGAGAGAGAGAGAGAGAGAGAGAGAGAGAGAGAGAGAGAGAGAGAGAGAGAGAGAGAGAGAGAGAGAGAAACGGAGAGAAAGAGAGATAGATAGAAAGAGATAGAGATAAACAGTTAGGAAAAAAAGACGACAGAGAGAAAAATAAACAAACGAGACAATGATATCAGAGATTGAGAAAAAGCGATTGCGAAATGCAGAAAAAA
>NC_091588.1:23379045-23381545 GCF_042767895.1 Penaeus vannamei
AAAACAAAACAAAACAAAACAAATCAATTAGTTCTACATCCATCAACAAAACCTATCCACCATATAACCTATCCCATTTTCTCTATCTCTATTCTCTATCCAAAAGCATCTGTGTATAAGGACGACGCATCTACTAGCCATCGTGTTTCAGAAGACTTACCGCAGTCTTGGAAAACGGTTGCAGAAGCGACAGACACAATACTCAAGATGGCGAGAGAGACACGCATTTTTGCTGAAGAGGCGTTGAAAGACTAGAAGGCGTTGACTGCTGAGAAGAGGACGCAGGGAGGGGAGTTAGATATGTTTAGAAGAGGATGCAGAAAGGGCAGTTAAATGTTGAATGTTGAGAAGGGGACGCAGGAAAGACAGTTAAATGTTGAATGTTGAGAAGAGAACGCAAAAAGGGCAGTTAAATATGTTCAGTAATGAGAAGAGGACGCAGGAAAGACAGTTAAATGTTGAATGTTGAGAAGAGGATGCAGAAAGGGCAGTTAAATATGTTGTGTTGAGAAGAGGATGCAGAAAGGGCAGTTAAATATGTTGTGTTGAGAAGAGGATGCAGAAAGGGCGGTTAAATATGTTGAATGTTGAGAAGAGAACGCAAAAAGAGCAGTTAAATATGTTGAGTAATGATAAGGGGGCGCAGACAAGGCAGTTAAATGTTGAATGAGAAAACTTAAAAAGGGCAAGTGGATATGTTGAGTGTTGAGAAGAGGACGCAGACAGGGCAGTTAAATATGTTGAATGTTGAGGTCCTGGACTTTCAGGTTACACAATGTGAGGTTTATGATGAAGATTCAATTAATTATGAAAAATTGTTTCTAAAGAGGAAGGGCTACTAATGGTGAACTATAATGTCTTAAAATGTATTCTTAAAAGCAAGTAGAAAGACAGGAAAATAGATCGATGGGTAGATTTATAGGGAGAGAGTGGGGGGAGAAAAAGAGAGAGAGCGAGAGAGAGAAAGAGAGAAAGAGAAAGAGAAAAAGAGGGAGAGAAAGAGAAAGAGAGAGAAAGCTAGAGACAGACAGGCAGACAGCCAAATAGATATATAGACAAGACATATAAACAGATAAAGAGAAAACAAACTCAGTAAGTGCGAGAACCAGACCAACAGACCAAGAAACCGAACAGTACCTGAAAAAAATCGAGACTTGCGGGAAGTCCTCAGTCCTCAGCCTTATATATAGACGACGGGAGTGCTGTAACGTTCAGAGCTCATGGGAAGAGTAACATGTGCGTTTTGGGGCTGTGGCGCCGCACTTGTTTCGTTCCCGAGACTGGAAAGAGAGAGATAGTAGAGAAGAGAAAGGGTAAAGGGTAAGGGGAGGTGGTGAAGTGAGAAAGAAAGGTGGAAAAAGAGAAAGGGGGAGGAGAGAGAGGGAGATAGAAAATAAGACCTGAATTTGGGAACTGATGAAATCCTACATAAATTCCATGTTCATACAAATCCCGAACATTCTATTACCTCAGGAAATTGCTAATTATCACCGATAAAATTCTGAGGTACCAAGAAATTCCAAGATTCCGAGACTCAAAATTCCCAAATATATAAAATATATATATATATAATTCCCCTGCCTATGAAATTACTAAATTCTAAGCCCTAAGCACATTATCCCCGAAAAATCTTAGACCTCAGACAATTCCCCTAAATGTGAAATATTCGATAGAGAATTCCTCAAAAATTCCCCTACATATGAAATATTCGACTGAGAATTCCTCAATAATTCCCCTACATATGAAATATTCGACTGAGAATTCCTCAAAAAAATCCCTTTACATATAAAATCTCAACTTCAGGAAATTCCCCTCCACATAACATCTGAGAAAGCAAATTCCCTTCCACTTAAAATTTTATGGGAATATTTGAATAATAGACCTAATTATTTTTCGGTATCATCCCGTTTTTTCTATAGTTAAAATCACGTTTACTCATCATTTAATCAGTTCTATCATCTCTAAAATGACCCGAATATATAATGAACACAGAATATAGGTAATATATTAAACAGCTGTAGTCTGAATATACGCTACCCCCCCCCCTCCCCCAATAAATATCATATTAATGATATGATATAGTCTTCTAGGTCATTATGTAAATGACGATATATAGATAATATATATATATATATATATATATATATATATATATATATATATATATATATATATATATATATATATAAGCTACACATATGGGCACGTTCATGTGTGTGTGTGTGCTTGTGCGTGTGAGAGAGCAAGTGTGTGTGTGTGTGGGCGAGATACCGTCGTATTTTCACACTCACATGCGGTAACCTTGAAAAATAAGTGTTTCATGTAGTGTCCGCGTGATGACAACTTGGGTCTATGACAAGCTTGCGACATCCTTTTCATATAGAGACGTGTATATGTATATATATATATATATATATATATATATATATATATATATATATATATATATATATATATGTCAGGTATAAATAAAAGCGTTCGTATGGTTTGAAAATTATGC
>NC_091588.1:23385934-23400934 GCF_042767895.1 Penaeus vannamei
TAAAGTGGGACCAATATTGAAGAGGATGCCACTAAATGGTGACAAAGAGAAAGTAGCGAGTTGAGAAATGCCTTTTGTATTAGAGAAATTGAAGGCGTGCATTTACACATTGAGCAGGGGTGATCGGCGATAGCTAGATATCTTGACTTTTGTATAATAGATATCAGCACAGTTGTCCAACACTCGTCTAATGGATGGTTGTCGAGGAACAGGCATGAGATGAACGAATGCAGTTATGTAGACCCATGAGAATATGAAACCAGTGAGATGAATAGCGTAATAGAGAGATTTATTTTAAGTACAAACGGGGTGAATAGATACAATTGAATAACTTTTATAGATATGTAATGAAGAGATATGTATTATTTCTGATCGAGGGATTTATTAATAACTTATTACTGCTGACTACTTTACCCACAAATTTCGACAAATAAATGTAAAACTATAAACAAGAGCGGTAACACCTGTCAATAAACTACATGGGTCACTAGTAATTTTGAAATACATTTTTAATGGTATTGTCGATTTGGAGGTCTGTGGAGAGTATTGATAATGATAATGGCAACGGCAGAGGGCATGCCAACGAAATAGGTACAAAAAACTAATATATATATATTTTTTATCTCTTAATCTTAATTAATACTTATTTAAGATAAGAAGGAAGATAGATTTTTCCTTTAACTGGATATTTTCAGAAAGTAGTTATTTGAAAGAGCCAAGAAAAGAGGTATTTAAAAAAGCTTGGTAACTTTTCATTTTTCTACTACTGGATATAAGTTAGTGGAATAGTAGGCATACAATAATGTTTACTACATCTTACTCTTTTAGTGAAAGCACACACACACGCGCGCGCACGCAACATACATAAGTGTAATATGAGTTCTCCTAAAAGCTACAATATAATTCTAGTAACAATATCACTTGTATGTTTCTGTGGTGCAGTGGTTAGCGCGGTCGCCTCCTACGCGACAGACTCGGGTTCGATCCCCGACGGATACTAGCCTCAAGGATTTTTTTTTTTTTTTTTTTTTGCATGAATTTTTGTTTGTATTTCTATTGACCTTCCGTTCCATATGCATTTCTACTTTTCTTTCTCTTTCCCCGGTGTTTACAATAAGAAGGAGCATGAAGAAATTTTGTTTGATTTTGGATTTTTTAATTTGCTTGGCTGTTTGTTAGTGTTTATGCGCATTTTCACAAGTTTGTTATCATATTATTAATATGAGAAGCAAAGACTGGGAGGAGGAAGAAGAGGACGAACAAGTGATGAAGATAAAGAAATAAAAATCAAGACGGAGTAGGAACGGTGGAAGGAAGGAAAGAGGCAAAAAGAGAAGCAAATTTTGCTTTTATTATCTTGCTTAACTATAGTTGTTTTAAGAATTCAGAAAATATTCACAACATTATTGGGAGGCTTAAGATACTTATAAACACGACCGCTATTTCTGCTATTAAAATAATTAATAAGTTCTACTAGCCTACTTCATATTTAAAATTTAAGGATCTATATTTAGTAGTAATATCCATTTTTCCTTTGACATCTTATACTACAACGAAAGCAAAAGGAAATGAAGTGCTAAATCCACCACATTCCATTCGAAAACCAGATTCTTCCGTGGATGTAATAATGATGATAATAATAATAAAACTCACTTGGGGTGATACCGTATAAAAGAGGATTTGAATTTTCTCGAAAAATACTGGATTTTGCATTTCATTTGTTCACACGACATAGTTTTTGTGTTCTGTTACATAATCAAAGCCTGTGAGAACATCCCCATCTGTTGCATGGAGAGACACTGGATGGTAGCGTCTACTTTTTAGAAATAAACTTTTGATGTGCCTTCATATCAACCCCTTGTACAGGTCTTACTAATTAAGGGTTAATTTTGGCGTTTTTAACTAATTTCATTCATATAATGAAAATTATATGACCCCTGTCAGACATGATCACATGTGAGTGATAGCGCTGCAACGCCGTGAGAAGACTGACAGCTGATGCTCTTGGGAGAACGTCTCGGGAAGGGAAGCTGACACCTGCTGCCTCCCGAAAGGGGCCTGGGCCTGCTGGAACCGCAAAGCCTTATTTAAGCGGCCGAGAAGGAAAGCGACACTCACACTGCCTGATCCACATTCGCCTTCCCCTCAAAGTCCTCCACAGAAACATGCGTGCCATCCTCCTTGCTCTGAGTGTGGCGTCCTTCGCCTCCGCTACGATCTTCCAGGATTGCGGTGAGTCCTCAGGTCCTGCTTGGGAGAGGAACTAGGAATACTTCGCGTTCTGGACTATTGACCACAAGGAACCACTGCTTTATAGCATGTGATCACGTGGTTTGGAGTTACAACAAATATTAGTATGGTAATGGTATGCTTTACTTGCACTACGCTTGAGGTACTTGTCAAAAAAAAAAAAAAAAAAAAAAAAAAAAAAATGAAAATGGCAAAGCTATTGTAGAAAGATGCTTCACCGAAATTAGATCTGTCTTGACCTCAACAAGTCCCCGAATATTGGATGGTCACATGTCAATATCATCTCTCGTGGAGAATTATGGCAACAAACCAACGTCTTTCCCGATAACATTCTCTGAGCAAATGGATATCAATCACGAGACAGCATTTATGTCGAGTAATGACGTGAATGCACCAGCCAATCAGCATGTATGAGGAGTAATGACGTCATCAGCCAAAGTCCAAACGTGTTAGGCGGTTCGTAATCTACAAAAGATGGCTTTCCCAAAATAGGTATTTTACCTTTTACCCCATGAAGGTTAATCTGATTCCCCAATCTTAAATCAGGTTGTTGATTTACTGGCATTATTTGCTACTGTACTGAATATATGGATTGTCTAGTGGTTCAGTAACAAGTGTATTGTAACTTATTTTCTCTAATACTATTGCCATTCTTTAACTTTAGTGCTTTAATTATATTAGGTATATTGCATACACTAGAAACAAAGTACAAAGTATTTCATCTTGAAGAAATGTCATTTGTAAATTAAGTTTAATTCATTAATACAAAATTAAAACAGTTCCTGTAAGGTAGCCTAGTAATAACAAGATGTGAATGTATATATTCCAACATTTTATTTTTCTAATGCACTTAATCTTGAATCCTGGTACAGAGTAGATACTATTCTTACAAATCAAATCATAGGTTTCTAATAAGTAATTATATTATACTTAATGTATTCACTAAAATCCAATTCACAAATATTATCCAGTTTAAAAGGATATTTGAGCTGTTTTCCTCTGTGTGGTGTATAGGTAAAAAATAAAATGTGCAGGATGTGTTTCAGCTTGAAGAAATATAATCTTTGTATGAAATTCATTTTCCAAATACAAAGAATTAGTAACTTGTGTAAGACTGTATTGTTATAACAAGATTTTGACGTATATGTATATGTACATATACTACATATATATATATATATATATATATATATATATATATATATATATATATATATATATATATATATATATATATATATATACATATATATACACATATATATACACATATATGTACATATACATACATACATACATACATACATATATATATATATATATATATATATATATATATATATATATATATATATATATATATATATATATATGCATATATATACATATGTATATATTTATGTACATATATATATTACATATATGTAATTGTATATATATGTATATGTATATATATGTATATTTACATATATATGTATGTATATATATGTATATATATATATATATATGTATATATATGTGTATATGTGAAGGCAGGATCTTTTGATGTCAAAGTTTACTAGTTTAGAGGAATTAAGGCATACTCAAGAACATGTTTAGGATTTATTACAAAACTTAGAAAAAAATATCATTACACAAAACATGTAATAGTACATCCAGCTCGAATTTTTATTCAAACCACTCGACTCGAATACTATTCGAACATTCCTGACCAAAACATTCTTTGTAAATAAATTAATTCTGCCTTTACAATATGTAGGTACATATATATATATATATATATATATATATATATATATATATATATATATATATATATATATATATATATATATGTGTGTGTGTGTGTGTGTGTGTGTGTGTGTGTGTGTGTGTGTGTGTGTGTGTGTGTGTGTGTGTGTGTTTATATATATATATATATATATATATATATTTATATTTATATAAATATATACACACATGTACACACACACACACACACACACACACACACACACACACACACACACATATATATATATATATATATATATATATATATATATATATATATATATATACATATATACATATATATATATACATATATATATATATATATTTATATAAATATATACACACATGTACACACACACACACACACACACACACACACACACACACACACACACATATATATATATATATATATATATATATATATATATATATATATATATATATACATATATACATATATATATACATATATATATATTTTTTTTTTTTTTTTTTTTTTTGGGGGGGGGGGGGTTGATACACTTGTCCAAGTCTGCAGGTATTGGGTAGCTACTAGTCATATATTTCAAGTCATGGATTATTTAAAAAGTTTAAAATCTGGTTAAGTGTTCCAGCCACAATGGAATTATCTCCACCAACACCAGCTCTTGCCATGGCCTCAGTATTATAGTGATCGACATAGAGGGAACCTTAGACTGGCATGACATAGAGGGCTGGTGATGAAACTACGAATAGCAGGCATTGGCTGTGAATTGTTGGTCTTACTCGAAAACCGTCTAAGCGACCGGATACTGAGCATTGTTCGGAATAGTTGAATATCTACACAACAGCTGTCTCAACAGGCGTTCCACAGAGCAGCTTCCTGGGACCACTCATGTAGAACATCAGTGATCTTAGAAGGTACCGCAGCCTCTTTGGTGTTTTGACATGCTGGAAGCAGAATTTTGACACTCTAGGGCATGCAAAAATCGGCATTTTGACACGTGGCCCATAGCGAAAACAATATTTTGAAACATAATGGTACATGCCAAAAGTAGCGTTTTGACGTTCTAGCTAATGCTGAAAACAGCAGTTTGACATATTCTGATGCTACAAACTGCATCCAACGCATATTAAATGGTTAGTTTTCTCATTTTTTCCCACTAACCCATATGATTATTCACATTAATACCGGACAAAGTTTGAACAAAATCTGGTTTAATTGCCGACTGAACTAAGGCTACATATATTTAGTGAAACTATGGATGATCTAAATATATTTAAAAAAGACTAATATCTGTATAAATACTAAAACTAAACCGTCTAATAATTCGTTTAAAATCTAAGACTGAACTAGGTATGATATTGTTATAAGAAATCCTGTTCAATTCAAAAAAAAAAAAAAAAAAAAAACTAATTCAGCTTCAGTTTTTTCCTAACTGAAGTAACAGCACGGAGTATCGTTTCCCTGTATCGTAAATGTGCTGTCTCTGTCACTGTCTTTTTCTTATGGCATGTCTCACCACAGATGCCCTTAAAGTGCCCAACGTATGCCAGGGTTGGGCTTACCCTTTTGAGAGCGTAGCGACACATACCTGCGAAAAAAAAATCTTATTTTAATATATTTCTGTTACATATATTTGGAGGTTTTCATTGGTTACAATCTATCATTACTCTTTAAAGGAAAAGAGTTTCGATCATAATGATAGAACAAGAAGAAAATGCTGAGAAGCTAAAACATATGATTGTGGATTAGAAGCATTGTACCAAACACTGGTGTCATAAGTCATGCTTGCACATCAACTAATCAGACGACGAAAAGAGCAGTTGGTGCCATCCACCCTAAACTGATCTCATAATAGAATGTTTTGATCTGTCATTTGAAACCATGATTTCCTGGGTTGTCGTACAGGCTCTATCTGGGGTTGATTCTGAAGGATAACCTGGTGGGCAGGATTGTCCTTGGGGCGTCGAGCCTAATGCGTATATAACTTGAGTTGGTACTTCTGGATTGTGCAAGGAACATGTTTTATGACAGTCTCAGTGTAACCGTTGATTGGACTCATCCTCTGGATAACTGTACTACATGCTTTGGTGTAATGACCTGCTGTAAAAGGCATTAAGATGAAATACCAAGACATGGAAGAGCATCCTGGTTTTACTTTCATAAAGCAAAACCGGCAGTATTGGGGCCTTGAAGATAGTTTAGTTGCGAGCAGCCAACAGCTAAACTAACAACTTCCTAACGTCTGTCATGGTAGGAGGTTCCTCAGCAATGGATAGATTCAGCACTAGGATCACCTGCATCCAAGCTAACTGTTGCTGGGTCAACCTGATACTACTACTCAGATTACTCAGCCTAAATCTTCATGCAGAGCAACATGTTCTGAGATGGTCCCATATCCTACGTGCCAGGGAACAATGCAAGTCAAGACCACCAATAAGATGACCTTTCGGGTGGTTTCCAGTGGATCCCTTAGCCACATATATGTAGGCTTTGCAAATCTTACTGAACTGAACTGAATCATTTCACACTTGAAGGTAGCTCATAATACTGCAGGACCTGTCAGGTTCCTAAGTGCCATGAAATGATCAGAGGTACTCTTATATTCTGAGACACTTCAAACACATCAAGAAGAGCTGGAATATGCCCGTCAGCTCTGAATATGAGTGATAGCCTCAGCAAACCTCCCCCCTCTGCCAGTCAGTCCAAGTGAAACAATGTGGGGTGAGTATCACAGGAGATTTGAAGTAGACGCAGAGGGTTAGACATAGCCAATCTGTAACACAGGTCTCAGCACTCCAGTAAACCCTGCACTTCTGAAGAATCTTTCAGAAAGTGTTAAGATGAAGTGGATTATCTTGACTACATTACCAGTATTGCTGTACCATATCCAGCAGTACGGGTGGAGTGGTTATACCATGAGCAAAAATTTCCTCAATCTCCGGGTCCTAACAATGACCCTGAGAAGGAAACCATTTTCACTACAGGAATCTGCTCCAGAACCACGGGAACTGACAGGCATCTTATAGCTAGCTTGATTGTAAACAGATACCGCATGGAAGTCACCTAAACAATGTAAATACCTCTTTCACATCTTGTTTATAAACACTGCTAGGTTTTCCCGCCTCAATTCTTAGCCGCTTCAGTTGCCTCGATAACAGTGGTAACCTATCACCCTGATCTCACCCAGAAGACTTAAGAAGGCCTGACTGATGACCTTCTGGCAGTCACTCAGCCCATCATCTGCCTGTGGGCTTAGGCGGCCATTGGGATGTGGGCGTGACGACTAACTCCCGCTCCAAAAGCCTGCCTCACTTGCCGAGAGGGAAGGACGAGAGCCCTCATCGCACCATCACCCTTGACAACATTAACAATATTCACCAATGAATACAATAATAATAATAATTATAACAATAATAATAATAACTGCCAACGGGGTTATCTTGGAGAGGTAGACTGGCCAGGTCCGCCTCCCCGCAGCTGGCCAGTGGTTCTAGAGGTCAGGAGGGAGCAGGAGTTGGTAAGACACTAGGATGTATCACATGCTGGTTGTCCATGTCTCCTGTACCTTTAGGGCCTCCTGCTCCGCATATCGGTATAATAACAGCAATTTAAAATCATAAATTCACCAATGAATACAATGATAATAATAATAATAATAATAATAAAATAATTATAATAATGATAATAATAATAATTATTATTATTATAATAATAATTATTATAATTATAATGACAATAAAGGTAATTAATGATAACAAAAAAGAATAAGAAAAATAATGACAATAACCGAATAATTGAACAACCAAAACAGCCAAAAATCGTAAACAAAAAGTAAGACAACCTCCTCCTCACCAGTCAGGTTAACGCAGGTCACCTGGGCATGCGAGAACACCCCACGCGTCACATCCATGTCAAAGATGGGTTTCGATTTGCCCATTAGATACCCAGCACCTTGGCTGAGCCTCGTCGTGTGCCTGAGAACCCACAGGAAGGGAGGGAGGTCGCGCTCCTCTTCTGCGGGGAGGAGGTCGTCGTAGAAGTTGATCATCTGCAGGGCGTAAGCAGGGTGGATGGAGCCCGAAGAGGACCTGTGGGGGGGCGAGAGGACACTCACGCGAGCACAATGTTGATAATATGTATGCATACACACACACACACACACGCGCACACACACACACACACACACACACACACACACACACACACACACACACACACACATATATATATATATATATATATATATATATATATATATATATATATATATGTATATATAAATATATATATATATATATATATATATATATATATATATATATATATATATATATATATATACATGCACATATACATATACATATGCGTGTGTATGTGTGTGTGCATGTGTGTGTGTGTGTGTGTGTGTGTGTGTGTGTGTGTGTGTGTGTGTGTGTGTGTGTGTGTGTGTGTGTGTGTGTGTGTGTGTGTGTGTGTGTGTAACTCATAACTAAGGATAAGGATAAGTCATATGCGAAGCTGAGCCTCGCCCGGGCTATGGGGGAGCCCGGCCTGTGCCGACTAATGTCGACTCGATCACCGTGTGTCAGCAAGTGCTGACGCGACAGAGCATAGTCCTTACCCACCGTGGTGCCCGGTCACAGCAGTAACCTCCGGGCGACAATTGCAACTTCTCGCGCCTGGGCGGGGCGCGAACCGCCGACCCCTTGGATGAGAGGACGGCACGTTACCACTGTACTAGCCTGGAAGCTAACTCATAACACAAAAGATATCCTTATATCTACAGCAGAATATTAGAGTACCTTCCCCAGGCACTTATAAACGCTTCTAACGAGTTAATCTACAGCAACATATTACAGAATTTGACTCTAAGTACTTATAGATACCTCTATCCCAGTGACCCCTAGGACCTCAGTGACCCCAATGACCCCTGGGACCTCAGTGACCCCTATGAACCCCAGTGACCTCAATGACCCCTATGACCCTCAGTGACCTCAATGATCCTTAGGACCCCCAGTGACCTCAATGACACCTAGGACCCCCAGTGTGACCTCAATGATCCTTAGGACCCCCAGTGACCTCAATGACACCTAGGACCCCCAGTGACCTCAATGACCCTTAGGACCCCCAGCGACCCCTATGACCCCCTTGACCCCCACCTGAGCAGCTCGGCGACCAGCCCGGGAAGCGTCTGGTGGTGTGGGAGGACAGGCACTTCATCGGGGTCGAAGTGGGCGATGAAGCGGTACTCGTGCATGTGCCTCAGCACGCAGTCGCTGAAGTAGACGTTCTCTTGGCTGAACATCTTGACGGGTTCGAGGTGTCTCCATATCCTGGGAAGGGGAAGGGGAGAGAAAGAGTGAGAAGGAAGGAAAGGGAGAAAAGGGGAGATTAAGAGAATGGGGGAAGGGGAGAGAAAGAGTGAGAAGGAAGGAAAGGGAGAAAAGGGAGATTAAAAGGATGGGAGAAGGGGAGAGAAAGAGTAAGAGGATGGGAGAAGGGGAGAGAAAGAGTGAGAAGGCAGGAAAGGGAGAAAAGGGAAGATAAAGAGGATGGGGAGAGGGGATAGAAAGAGAGAGGAGGAAGGAAAGGGAGAAAAGGGAAGATTAAGAGGATGGGGGAGGGGGAGAGAAAGAGTGAGAGGAAAGGAAAGGGAGAAAAGGGGAGATTAAGAGGATGGGGGAGGGGGAGAGAAAGAGTGAGAGGGAAGGAAAGGGAGAAAGGTGAGATTAAGAGAATGGGGGAGGGGGAGAGAAAGAGTGAGAAGGAAGGAAAGGGGGAAAGGGGAGATTAAGAGAATGGGGGAGGGGAGAGAAAGAGTGAGAAGGAAGGAAAGGGAGAAAGGGGAGATTATGAGAATGGGGGAGGGGGAGAGAAAGAGTGAGAATGAAGAAAAGGGAGAGTAAGAGAATGGGGGAAGGGGAGAGAAAGAGTGAGAAGGAAGAAAAGGGAGATTAAGAGGATGGGGAAGGAGAAGAGAAAGAGTGAGAGGGAAGGAAAGGGAGTTTAAGAGGATGGGGGAAGGGGAGAGAAAGAGTGAGGAGGAAGGAAAGGGAGAATAGGGGAGATTGAGAGGATTGAGAAGGAAAGGAGAAAGAGTGAGAAGGAGGGAAAAGGAGAAAAGGGGAGATTAAGAAAATGGGGGAGGGGTAGAGAAAGAGCGAGAAGGAAGGAAAGTGAGATTAAGAGGATAGGGAAGGAGAAAAAGGGTGAGAAGGAAGGAAAGGGATAAAAGGGAGATTAAGAAGATGGGGAAAGAGAAGAGAAAGAGAGAGAAGGAAAGGGAGAAAAGGGAGATTAAGAGGATGGGGAAGGAGAAGAGAAAGAGTGAGGAGGAAGGAAAGCGAGAAAAGGAGAGAATAAGAGGATGGGGGAGGCATAGGGAGAGAAAAAAATAGAAGGGTAGGGGGAAGGCGAAATAGAAGAGATGGCAGGATAAAGAATGGAGAATGAGGAGAATGTGAAGGAGGGGAAGAAAGTGGAAGAGGAGAGGATGAGGAGCATTTATCATCTCAGTTTTCATCAGCGGTCCAAATCCCCTTAATATTCCCACTTTTAAACAACGTTACACATCGCAATCGCCATCCCAAGTCGAAGTCAACGGATCCGAACGAAGCGAAAAACCAAAACAAAGGCCACACGAACCATCGCGTCACCGGGTGATTCGGATACGGCGGCGGATAGGAATACGGCAAGGTGCTGACCAAGCCGTCCTGCTCGTAGTGGCGTAGAACCTGGCTTAGTGTGGGCGCCACGTCGGTCTCGTACAGGAAGACCTTCGCCACGCCCATGGCCCGCAGCGTCTCGAGCCATTCGATGAGGCGGTCGGAGAAGTCTTCGTTGTAGTAATAGAGGGCGGGGCCACAGACGGCGACGCTCCAGGTGGGCGGGTCCTTGCTGGTGGCAGGGAAATACAGGAAATTCAATCTCGTTAATGCTGCTATCATTATAATTCTCAGGCTTCTAATATTATCACTATCATTAATGCTGTTATCATTATCATTATTAATGCCGTTGTGTATTTGTTGCTATAATTAGTATCATACATATATCTAATAGTATTTACTGTAAT
The DNA here is from genome assembly GCF_042767895.1 of Penaeus vannamei. Classification (NCBI taxonomy): domain Eukaryota; kingdom Metazoa; phylum Arthropoda; class Malacostraca; order Decapoda; family Penaeidae; genus Penaeus; species Penaeus vannamei. Next base: position 23,397,022 of record NC_091588.1, read on the forward strand.
TGTTGATACTGTTACTGTTATTACCATTATTACTGTTTTACTATCATTACTATTATCATCATGATTATTGTATGAATCATCTCATGGTTTAAAATCGTATCGGTACATTTGGCTTATCCTTCAACTAGGTGCATGAACATGAGCATTGCCCAGCGGTTCTGTCTTCTTGGTTGTGTCAGTGTCATACTTTGGTAACATCTTCGGAATGGATCCTAATGCTCATCCAGTGAGAGAAGATATAATTCTTGTTGGAGAATTCCAGTGAGAGAAGATATAATTCTTGTTGGAGTATTCTACTCTGTTCCAGTTCAAATTTCAGTTCAGTGTAGTTGGAATTTTCTGAACTTCTTTTTTCGTCATTGGTCTAAGTCTCCTGTGGGTCTTTCCCCAGCAGGATGATGTCTGTGATGGTGGATAACTATATGGTCGAGCATTAAGATCCCACGCAAATTTTATACTATTATTTTCAAAGAAAGGCTCAATCACGTCGAGGCCATAGAGATTACAAAGGTTTTAATGGACACACTGATTCACTTTATCATGGTAGGCTTTCTACTCATATTGTGCAAACGTCTCACTGGCAATGTGTGTGATTTTCTCCACTCTGGATCCATACGAGCAACACTTGTAGCTCTCAGATGCATGAAAATGGGGTTTCTTCACAGTACTGGTTACGAGAGCTTGATCCTAAGCCACCATGATTAGACTCCATATTTCTCTTTAATTTCCCTCTCACTAGTCAATGCCATGAATTTTCCGTTATCACATTCATGGTGTCTCTCTGAAATATTCGATGGAGTTCCACTTATCTCCTGTTTTCTTCTTTCTCTCTCTCTCTCTTAGCTTGTTTCCTATAGGATTTCTTCTCCTTAATCTCCTCTTTCTTCAGTCATTCTTAGCAGCGTATTGAAGGAAGGTCTCTGATATTCACCAGAAATGTAGCGTCTTCCACCCTGCAGCAACGCACTCAGCTGCATCAGTAAAATCCTTCTCACCATCATTTCCTTGCATGTACAGGCTTACTACATTTGCCTTAGTAACGTTCTAAACCAGGGGTTCCCAACCTGGGATATAAGATACTTTCTAGGGGACCAAGTCAAACCAAATCAAACAAAATTTTGTCTTATTCACATATGGTGTTTTTAGCCTTGAGGTACTGACACCATTACATAATTTATAACTAGTAATAACTGAATATGTAAATATGATAAACAATGATTAATTAATGGAGATTAATGTATATTGGTCGGGGCCACAGAAGGGAAAGGGTTGGGGACCACTTGTCTACATCATCCATCTCTTCCTGAGTCCAGCCCATGATAACTGTACGCCCTCTGACGACAGAAATAAGTATAGCACATACAGGGTTTCTGAAGGTCAGCTGATACTTAAAAAAAACTTTGCCCAGTCGATTGTAGATGCCTTGCGTATCCATTCTTCCATCTCTCCTGACAACATATATCTGGTTCACATATCCAGGTTCATCCATGTCTGTCATTCTTTTCCACTGGGTAACTCTATTCCCCTACTGCTCTCACGCTTTTATTTATCTATTTATCTTTATTTCTGTTATTCTTTCCCACTGCTGCTCTCACGATTTTATTTATTCATTTTTATTACTGCTATTCTTTCCCACTGCTGCTCTCACGATTTTATTTATTTATCTTTATTTCTACTGAGTGACTATGGCACATTTTGCGATCGCCATCTCCCTCTTGACGTCTGTGCTCACGAAAGTTTTGTTTCTAAGGGTTCGATGTCATCCTCGGTTCTTGTAATCTCTTCTGAAGTAAATACGAATGAAAATTCCACTTTTCTCTAAAGGGTAATCCACCCTTACGTCATTAAGCACCATACTCAGAGGTTCCAGACGTCATTAAGCACCATATTCAGAGGTTCCAGGCGTCATTAAGCACCATATTCAGAGGTTCCAGACGTCATTAAGCACCATATTCAGAGGTTCCAGGCGTCATTAAGCACCATACTCAGAGGTTCCAGGCGTCATTAAGCATCATACTCAAAGGTTCCAGAGGTCATTAAGCACCATACTCAGAGGTTCCAGGTGTCATTAAGCACCATACTCAGAGGTTCCAGAGGTCATTAAGCACCATACTCAGAGGTTCCTTAATGATCACAAATAGCAAAGGCGACAAACACACACCCTGAAAGATGCCCTGATGGTGTTTTCTTAGACTCTTGATCGCTCGAACGACAAAAATGTTCTTCTTTTCTCTATTGGCTGTACTCATCAGATGGCTAGCATCCTCGGCGGCCTTTAACAGTGTTGGTGTTGAATTTAATGAACCGTATCCATGTTGACAAATGCAGAAAAGGTATGAATGAGACTGGATATTGTATTGGGAAGATATCCAGTCTCATTCATACCTTCTCTACAGTTTAATTTAGTGTTTAATTTAATGTTTCTGTTATTTAGGAGTGCGGTATTATATCATGGGTCTTTTTGGAATCAATTAACGCCTTTCTCAAGTTGGGTCTTTGGTCTTTGCGTAAGACGGTCTTGTCAGTGGCTAAGTCGTCTTTGGTATTCTATTATTTGTCTCTGCTACGGTTCTCCATTTTATCATGACCATCATTATCGTCCTCATTATCAATATTATCATCACCATTATCATTATCATCATCACCATTATCATTATCATCACCACCATCACCATCATCGTCATTACCACCATCATCATCATCTTTACCATCATTATCACCATAATCATTATTATCACCATTATCATCATCACCACCACCATCACCATCATCATCACCACCACCACCCACCACCACCATCATCCCCCACCCCACTCACCCGCCCTGCTCGCCGACGAAGGCAGACGACGCTCGCTCTCGACCTCCAACGACCTGACCGAGGGGGAGAGAGGTCAAATCCAAATTCAAAACACTTTATTCCCTTAATTACAATCTTTCTTTCTCTTTTATATACAGGAGGTCAAAGGTCACGATAATTCCTTCTCTTTTATATATAAGAGGTCAAATGTCACGATAATTCCTTCTCTTTTATATAAAGGTCAAGGTTACAATAATTTCCTTTTCTTTTATAAATAGGAGGTCAAGGTTACAACAATTCATTCTCTTTTATATATAAGAGGTCAAAGGTCACGATAATTCCTTCTCTTTTATATACAGGAGGTCAAAGGGTTACAACAATTCATTCTCTTTTATATATAAGAGGTCAAAGGTAACGATAATTCCTTTTCTTTTATATAAAGGTCAAGGTTACAATAATTCCTTCTCTTTTCTATACAGGAGGTCAAAGGTCACGATAATTCTTTCTCTTTTATATACAGGAGGTCAAGGTTACAATAATTCCTTCTCTTTTCTATACAGGAAAATATAGGTCAAAGGGCACGACAACGTAGGAAAAACACTTACCTTGAGGACATTCTTAGCAGGGTGGCAGGGGAGGGGGGCGAGGGAGACGGCAGGGGGCAGCAGGTGGGCCACGGGGTCAGGGAGGGGGCACGTGAACAAGAAGGGCATGAGGTGTTCGCGGTCCTTCTCTTGGTAGTCTATGTGATCTGTTTTTTTTTTTTTTTTTTTTTTTTTTTTTTTTTTTTTTTTTTTTTTTTAAGGAGAGAGATATTAATAGATGTGTGAGAAATGCATGAGTAAGAACGAATAGAATAAAGGAACGAATATGGTAAGTGATATGTGCTCTCTCTCCTTCTCTCTCTCTTTCTTTCTCTCTCTCTTTCTCTTGATCTTTCTCTCTCTCTCTCTCTCTCTCTCTCTCCTATAATTGGTAATCGATATGAACTGTTTGGTTTAAAGAAGACGGAGAGAGAGAGAGAGAGAGAGAGAGAGAGAGAGAGAGAGAGAGAGAGAGAGAGAGAGAGAGAGAGAGAGAGAGAGAGAGAGAGAGAGACATACATACATGGATGGG
>NC_091588.1:23405934-23410934 GCF_042767895.1 Penaeus vannamei
AAATTTCCCTCCACTCTCCACAGAAAAAATATATTTCATCTGTAAATTCATATACCTATTTATTTCAAATCGGTTTACCATGATCAGTAGCTCACCTTAGCCTTCGGATATACACATTCATCTTGACAGAAACTGAAAGAGTATTAAAGAAATATATATTCAAGCTAGAAGCACACAGATAGCGCATACCTCCGCCAAGGCAATAGGGTCAGCGATACAGTGAAAATATTTGGATGTGAAAGAATTACGCTAAAAAATCCTGGATCCAAAATTTAATTACATCTAAGTTGGTCTAAGACACACCTCTGATAACAGATAATAAATGAATAAATAAAATAAAAATAAAAATCTGTTCTTAACTTTTTGTTCTTGCTAACCATAAAAAACAACGAAAATTCCTCGATCCGGATCACCACCAAAATTACTTAGTATCTAAGTTGGGATAAAAAATTTCACAAAAATCTGTTCCTATTTTTTTTTATTTATCCTGCTGGCCAACTAACCAGCGCTGCCAAAAGCATAACGTCTGGCGGAGGTAATGATACTAAAAAAACAAAGTCATTGGATATAATATCAAATACAGTTAATAAAAGTATAATAGTATTACCACTATTATTATTATGTGATATAAATTTTGGGAACAGACTAATCCTCATACCGAATTAAAAAATATGTCATCTTATTTATCCATCGTGTTCCTTTATCTATCATATTCTACATTTCTGCCTATTATTGATTCACTTTACTTTGATCAATAAATATAAGACGCTCCCCAAACGAGCGACTTTGGTGGCGCGACTGCCAGGTCAATGGAAGCGAATAGGAGCGCACACACTAGTGGCTATTCGCTTCCATTGACCTGGCAGTCGCGCCTCTAGCAGTCGCGCCACTGAAGTCGCTCGTCTGAACAGGGTCTAAGGCTACATCCTATGCAATAGTATAGGCCTATTCGCTTCTGCATTCTGGTATCGGCAAAGTTTCGACAGTTATGCCCTTTAAACTAAATCACAAACACCAAGAATGTCAAATGGAAAAGTTATTATCGATCCAACTTTGTATATATACATATAGTACACGCGCACATACACTCACATGTTTATATTCATATAAAGATTATTATAATAAACACTATATATGTGTATATATATATATATATATATATATGCATATAATATGTATTTTTAAACATCTATATATGATATATATATATATATATATATATATATATATATATATATATATATATATACACACATACATATACATACATACATACATATATATATGTATATATATATATATATATATATATATATATATATATATATATATATATGTAGGTAGATGTATAAATACATGTGTATATACATACATACACACACACACACACACACATATATATGTGTGTGTGTGTGCGTGTGTGCGTGAGTTTATATACACATTTATTTCTCTTTCTCCCATTCTCTCTCTCTCTCTCTCTCTCTCTCTCTATATTTATATATATATATATATATATATATATATATATATATACATATATATATATATACATATTTATATACATATGAATATATGAATCTCTCTGTCTCTCTCTCTCTCTCTGTCTCTCTCTCTCTCTCTCTGTCTATCTCTATATATATATATATATATATATATATATATATATATATATATATATACATATATATATATATATATATACATATGTATACATATGATCTCTCTATCTATCTATCCATCTATTTATCTATCTATAATGACCAAAAAGCAAAAAAAAGAAAAGGAAAAGGAAAAAGAAAAAAATATATATATGTATATATACCACACAGATTATAGCGGAGTAGATATTAATATAGTTAACGATGATAAAGATGACACACCGTTTAATGTCCAGCCTTTACCCTCCCTTAAGGCGCTGTCACGCTAGCACTTTTTCCGTCCATTTTTTGACAATTTTCTTCTTTTTTTTTCAAATTTTTTGCGATTTTCCAGTTAGGCGATAATGATCGTTTCCGTCTGAAAACCTTTCCGTCAACTTTTTTCAGCCAAGCACAATCAAATCAAGAGTTATATTCGAGAATGTTTGTATTTATGTTAAATAAGATTGTCAAAAAAAAAAAATGACGGCAAAAGTGCTAGTGTGACAGCGCCTTTTATCCGTCGCCAGCTCCACCTACGCGTTGAGAATAGTAAACACACGACTGGTACTCGGGCGCCTCAATTTGCTGAGCCACTGAATAAACTAAAATACAGCAAATCACGCAAGGCAACGCGCTAGCTAACCGTTATACCGATGACTGCTACTAAAGACATCACACTAGCGCTTTTTCCGTTAATTGTTAGCGTTTCCGAATGAACTCCGTATGAAAGTCATGTAAACAAACATGGCGCTATCGGAGTGAGGTGCCGGGAATGACACCAACATTCTCATACATATTACGTTATTTTAAAGAAATATGATGATGTATATTGTGTATACGAATGTTCTAAAATATTAGCTTATGTTTACATTCACCCCTCCTATCTAATTTATTAATTTATTAATTTATCAACACGGAAATTAGACGGAAACGGTCGTAACCGTCTTGGTCTGGGAGGCGTTCCGTTTGTACACGATCCTTGCGGAAAGCCTCAAATTCAGACCGAACCCCAGAAATTGACGGAAAAAGTGCTCGTGTGATAGAGCCTTAAAGGCAAGTCAAATTTTACACTATACACCTTCCATTTGAACATAGCTTGGAAATACAAACAATTTAAATCCAGTAAATCATATACCTCCCCCTGAAAAAAAAAAAAAAACAGCAACAGTAACAGTTTAACATAGCTTGGAAATACAAACAATTTAAATCCAGTAAATCATATACCTCCCCGCTGAAAGAACAACACCAGACAACAACAACAGCAACAAAAGAAAGAAGAGGTAGTAAATTCTTTTCCTATTTCATTGCCGGTCTAAAGAACGACTGACCGGTGAATGCCCTTTCCATGCAGCTGCCTCGCCCAACCTAAGTACACATACCGGTGTTTCTGTTTGCAATGTTAACCGTATTCTAGTTTTTTCTGCTCACATTATACTCGTAGTAGTAGTAGAAGTGGATGAAATGGAAGAAGAGGAAGGGGAAGTGAAGGAAAATGAAAGGGAGAGGAGAGGAAGGGGAAGTGAGGGCAAAGGAAAGGGAGAGGAGGGAGGGGAAAGGGAGGAAAATAGGACTTAAAGAGGAAAGGGAAGGGAGAGAAGGAAGGGGAAAGGGAGGAAATAGGACTTAAAGAGGAAAGGGAGAAGAGGATAGGGAAATGAAGGGAAAACGGAGGACTTAAAGAGAAAAGGAAGAGGAAAAGGACGAAAAAACAAACCATTTAAAGAGGAAATGACGAGAAAACGGAGGACTTAAAGAGGAAAGGAAGAGGAGGAAGGGCAAAGGGAGGAAAAACAACACTTAATGAGGAAAGGAAGAGGAGGAGAGGAAAATAAAGGAAAAATGAAGGCCTTAAAGAGGAAGGGGAAAGGGAGGGAGACAAAGCATTTCAAGAGAAAACGGAAAGGAGGAAGAGGAAGGGATGTAAATAAGACTTAAAGAGGAAAGGGAGAGGAGGAAAGGGGGGAAGGGGAGAGGGAGAAAAACAAGGGACTTAAAGAGGAAAGGGAGAGGAGGAAGAGGAAATAAAGGAAAAACAAAGCACTTAAAGGGAGAGGAAGAAGCAGAAAGGGAGATAAATAGGACGTAAAGAGGAAAGGGAGAGGAGAATAGGGAAGGTAAGGATTAAGGGAGACGGAGTCCAGAGAGAAAAGGGGGGTTGGGGTGGGGGGAGGGGGTAAGGGAGCGAAGAATGGGGGTGGGGGTTAAGGAGGAAGAAAAGGGAAGCGGGGAGAGGCAGATGTAGGGGATAAAGTGGAAAAGAAAGAGAGAATTTAAGGAAGATTGGGGAGTGAATGGGGGGAGGGGGGGGAAGGCGGGGGCAGAACGGGAAAGACTATCTCATTATCCTTATTATCACTATTACTGCTATTACTACAACAACTACTATTGCTACCATTGTTATTAGTTATTATTACCTCCGTCAACGTTTTATTTTTGCTTTTTTCTTTATTCGTTGGTTAGATGGTAATCATTATAACAAAATATTATTTATTTATTTATTTTTTACCATAGGTGTGTCTTAACTTAATGCCGTTAAATGATCATGATCCGGATCCAGGAATTAATCATAGGGTTCATTAACATGAAGGGAAATAGGAAAAAAAAAAAAACATTGAGGTCACCAGTGTACTTGAGAAAGAAGGGGATTGTAATGTAATTCTTTCAAGTGTGAATATTCTAATTGTAACAGTGATCCTATTGTCTTGGCGGAGGTATGCGCTCTCTGGGTGATCTAGCTATTATTATTATTATTATTATTATTATTATTAGTATTATTAATATTATTATTATTGTTATTATCATCATCATTATTATTATCTTTTACATCGTTATCATTATCATGTAATAATGATAATGATGATGATAATAGTCATGATGTGCTAATGATGAAGTTACTGGTAATGTTGATGATAATGATAATGATTATAATGATGATTATAGTAAGCTACACTGAAAAAATCGAGATTTATACAACCAAAGGTGTCAGTGCAGGTCAGGATACAGCTAAGAAAGAATGAAAGAAGAGGAAGTCAGCTATTTACGTAAGAAAAACATGTTAGCTGATCTTTTAAACTTATCAAGAGTCGGAGAAGTTACAATCTCTGAAGGCAATCTATTCCAAAGTCTACAAATAGCAGGAAAAACGCATCTAGAAAACTGACTTGTAGACGATCAATTTACATCAAATGTCATTGAATTGAGGGTCATAGAACTTCTGGTAATTCTTGCAGGTTGATAAAAATCAGGTAAAAACTTATAGAGGGGATGTGAATTATCGGTTACAATTTTGTATAAGACTGAAAGAGCTCCAATAACTCTACGATGTGCAATGTCCGAATTTAATTTAATTAAAAGGGCGAT
>NC_091588.1:23415934-23423434 GCF_042767895.1 Penaeus vannamei
TTTGCCTCTCTGCTTTCCCCCCTTCCCCCTCTCTCTCCTCACCCTTCCTCTCTCTTCCCATTCTCCCCTCTTCCCCTCCCCCGTGGCACTCACCGCTGGGTACTCGCTAAGGACGGCCACCGGCATGGTCCAGTCGACGCGACTCCCGCTGCTGTAAGGGCACGGGTTGGAGCCTCCTTCCAGCTGCTTGCATCCGTCGGTGTCTATTCCGGGCCAAGGGACGTTGATGCCGGCCAGGTTGGCTGAGGCGTCGATGGTCAGCGCGTCCGAGGTCTGGCCTGCTCCAAATCTCGAGTGTTAATTCACAAACATATTTTTCGACGATGGCTGATGAGTTTGCAGGTGTTTTTTCATGGGAGGAGCCTCACTGAGTCACTCGGTGTTAGATATGTAAACATCTCATATCGCAGACAAAGGTGATAATTCATAATATTCTCTTTTGTGTCCATGGATGTGACTGAAATGACGTGACTTACTGGACGTGAACTGGATGTTGACGTTGTAGGTGGAGCCGCGTTCCAGCAGACACGGAGGCAGCTCGCAGTTCTCCACGTTGAGGACCACGTCGGTGCCGACCGAGCCTGGAACACGACCGTTTTCCATCAGTGGCACCATACAACGGACGTATGCATCATATTGGCACAAATAAACTACTTTAACGTCTTACAAAAGCGAAGTATTCTGGTTCCTCTCCCAAGGAGGACCAGAGGACTCACCGCAATCCTGGAAGATCGTAGCGGAGGCGAAGGACGCCACACTCAGAGCAAGGAGGATGGCACGCATGTTTCTGGGGAGGACTTTGAGGGGAAGGCGAATGTGGATCAGGCAGTGTGAGTGTCGCTTCCATTCTCGGCCGCTTAAATAAGGCTTTGCGGTTCCAGCAGGCATAGGCCCCCTTCGGGAGGCAGCAGGTGTCAGCTTCCCTTCCCGAGACGTTTTCCCAAGAGCATCAGCTGTCAGTCTTCTCACGGCGTTGCAGCGCTATCACTCGGGTGTGATCGTCTGACAGGGAAGTTTGCTGTCGTCGCAATTTTCATTATATGAATGGAATTAGTTAAAAATCCCAAAGTTGAGATGCTAATGCTTAAATAGGACATGCAAGATTTTCACAATATCACCCACAATCAGTAAGGCCAGCACAAAGGGTTGATATGAAACATCAAGTTTATTTATAAAAGATAGATGTTGCCATCCAGTGTTTCTCCATGCAACAGATGGGGAGGTTCTCACATGCTTTGATTACGTAACAGATCACAAAAAACTATGTCGTGTGAACAAATAAAATGGAAAATCCAGTTTTTTTTTCGAGAAAATTGAAATCCTCTTTTATACGGTATCACCCCCAAGTGTTTTATTATTATCATCATTATTATTACATCCACGGAAGAATCTGGTTTTCGAACGAAATGTGGTGGGTTTAGCACTTCATTTCCTTTTGCTTTCGTTGTAGTAACAGATGCCAAAGGAAAAACGGATATTACTACTAAATATAAAACCTTTGATGTAACTCTACTTTATCTATTCAGAATAGGCTTAGATTAGAAGACAGAGAAGGCAGTAGGCCAGTAGAATTTGCTAAATTATTTTGATAGCATAAACAGTGGTCGTGTTTATAAGCATCTTGAGTCTCCCAATAATATTGTAGAAGTTTTAGTAGCTACAAGAAGAAAGTTAAAAACTAAACAATGAGTTGTCATTTTCTTATATATTTATTTTCATTATTTTCATGAAACAGGCCATAACTGCTGCAAGGGATGCGGAACCCACCTGTTCTGCTGGCAACATCCGGCGGCACTTGGCTTCACACTGCAGCAGAGAGACTTCGAAACCGCCACAGAGAGAAGGGTTTCCACGAGATGACACTGTGCCACATCCGCCCAAATCGCCAGACCTTAATCCCAAAGAAAGTGTCTGGGCAGCCATGGCCGGAGTCTTCCCCAAAGGTCACACTCGCGGTCGTGCTGCCGTTGTTGCCCGGGCAATTACGGGATGGGGGCGAGTGCCTAGCGGCATCCACGCCAAGTAGTCTTGCCAGCTGGTGTCGGTAAGACGAAATATTAAAAGTAATAGACATTTCAAAACCTTTAATATTTCTTCTTTGGTTCCTATATATGTACATATACATATATACACATATAAATATATGTGTGTGTGGGTATGTATATATATGTATATATATATATATATATATATATATATATATATATATATATATATATATATATATATATGTATGTATATATACATACGTATATATATATATGTGTGTGTGTGTGTGTGTGTGTGTGTGTGTGTGTGTGTGTGTGTGTGTGTGTGTGTGTGTGTGTGTGTGTATATATATATATATGGATATGCATATGTATACATATGTATATAAATGTATAAATATATGTATATGCATACATCTTTCAAAAACATATAAAAAGGCTAGTTTTTTTCAGTTTAAAGAACCCCAAAACTTGCGTTTCATGTAAGCATACTCAATTTATGTATATTTTGTTTTAAAAACGTCATTTTATATGAGTCGCCATTTTGAAAAGGAAAAAAAATCAAAAGGCTGCAAATGAAATTCGATTCTCTTATGCCTTAGGATCCCAAACCCGTTTCCAGAACTTTGACTGGAAAAGTTTTCTAATTTTGCTGGTATAGGACCTGTCTATTTCCTGCATCAACTTAAAATAGTTTTTACAATAACATGGTTAGGCCGTGATAATTTATTTTGTGAATTCTTAATACAACTATAGTTAAGTAAAGACCTAGCGAAAACATCAAATATAGGCCTATACCAGTAATTCTAGTTCATAATGGAGTTCATCGTAGTCGAGTTAACACAAAGATTGTTCATATTTGAAAAAATGCCAAAAGAGGACAGGAATTATAAAGAAAAAGTTATGTGCCTACCGAGAGGTCTGTTCTGTCACGTTTTTATGCCATCAATATAAAATTGAGGGGAGGGGTGATTGGGAAATGCGACTTGCAGAAATCGACAAAGATGACTAAAATTCGCACATATTTGCAATTCGCACATTTTTGCGATAGGTTTGGGCTGTAATCATTCAGTAAAAAAAAGAGTTTCTATATGTGAATAAAAAGACATGACCAAAAATCCTTTACTGCTTAACAGGTCCTTCATGACAGCTTCATGAAATCAGACACTGAGAGCTTCGCGAATGGAAACATGGCAGAGACGGAGGACAGGAAATGAGGGTCATCGACGGCGTCTTTTGGAGGAAGCGGAAGAAGAGAGAGATTTCCGTGGAAATTTCAACATCAAATGCTTTACCTTTATCTCTTCACTTATGCTTATCTTTTTTCCATTTTCTACGTTTATCTTATTTTATCCCTTTATGTTAATATCCGTCCTTTAAGATACTTGATACTTTGACATGCATCGTCTGAAATTTTCTCGTATTATTTGTCTATTCCCTTCACCTCTGTCTTAAGCATCGAGGTAAAGAAAAGAAAAACCAGTTATGGCAAATTATCTTTATTGGTAACGAAAGTTGTTCACTGTGTTCATGTGCTCTGGAGGCGCTCGGCCCCGAGTCGACTGGTCCTGCAGAAGGCCCGGAGGCGGGTCAGGCAGCCACGCTACACGAGGGTCACGGGAACCACCGTGCACGCCTCAGGCTCCCCGGCGGCGTTCTTCAGCTTGAACGTCACGACGGTCGACAGCTGAGGATGCAGGACCTCGTCAGTCAGGGACACAGAACTCAATAGGGACAAGCAGGATGGCTATATACTCACTTTCCTTCATCTGTTTTGATGTCACCTTTTGCCTCTCTGCTTTCCCCCTCCCCCGTCGCTCTCCTCACCCTCCCTCTCTCTTCTTCCCTCTCTCCCCTCTTCCCCTCCCCCGTGGCACTCACCGCTGGGTACTCGCTAAGGACGGCCACCGGCATGGTCCAGTCGACGCGACTCCCGCTGCTGTAAGGGCACGGGTTGGAGCCTCCTTCCAGCTGCTTGCATCCGTCGGTGTCTATTCCGGGCCAAGGGACGTTGATGCCGGCCAGGTTGGCTGAGGCGTCGATGGTCAGCGCGTCCGAGGTCTGGCCTGCTCCAAATCTCGAGTGTTAATTCACAAACATATTTTTCGACGATGGCTGATGAGTTTGCAGTTGTTTTTTCATGGGAGGAACCTCACTGAGTCACTCGGTGTTAGATATGTAAACATCTCATATCGCAGACAAAGGTGATCATTCATAATATTCTCTTTTGTGTCCATGGATGTGACTGAAATGACGTGACTTACTGGACGTGAACTGGATGTTGACGTCGTAGGTGGAGCCGCGTTCCAGCAGACACGGAGGCAGCTCGCAGTTCTCCACGTTGAGGACCACGTCGGTGCCGACCGAGCCTGGAACACGACCGTTTTCCATCAGTGGCACCATACAACGGACGTATGCATCATATTGGCACAAATAAACTACTTTAACGTCTTACAAAAGCGAAGTATTGTGGTTATTCTCCTAAGCAGGACCTGAGGACTCACCGCAATCCTGGAAGATCGTAGCGGAGGCGAAGGACGCCACACTCAGAGCAAGGAGGATGGCACGCATGTTTCTGAGGAGGACTTTGAGGGGAAGGCGAATGTGGATCAGGCAGTGTGAGTGTCGCTTTCCTTCTCGGCCGCTTAAATAAGGGTTTGCGGTTCCAGCAGGCATAGGCCCCCTTCGGGAGGCAGCAGGTGTCAGCTTCCCTTCCCGAGACGTTCTCCCAAGAGCATCAGCTGTCAGTCTTCTCACGGCGTTGCAGCGCTATCACTCGGGTGTGATCGTCTGACAGGGAAGTCTGCTGTCGTCGTTATTTTATTATATGAATGAAATTAGTTAAAAATCCCAAAGTTGAGATGCTAATGCTTAAATAGGACATGCAAAATTTTCACAATATCACCCTCAATCAGTAAGGCCAGCACAAGGGGTTGATATGAAACATCAAGTTTATTTATAAAAGATAGATGTTGCCATCCAGTGTTTCTCCATGCAACAGATGGGGAGGTTCTCACACGCTTTGATTACGTAACAGATCACAAAAAAACTAGGTCGTGTGAACAAATGAAATGCAAAATCCAGTTTTTTTCGAGAAAATTGAAATCCTCTTTTATACGGTATCACCCCAAGTGTTTTATTATTATTATGATTATTATTATTACATCCACAGAAAAAAAAATGGTTTTCGAACGAAATGTGGTGGGTTTAGCATTTTATTTCCTTTTGCTTTCGTTGTAGTAAAAGAGGCCAAAGGAAAAACGGATATTACTACTAAATATAAATCCTTTGATGTAACTCTACCTTATCTACTCAGAATAGGCTTAGATTAGAAGACAGAGAAGGCAGTAGGCCAGTAGAATTTGCTAAATTATTTTGATAGCATAAACAGTGGTCGTGTTTATAAGCATCTTGAGTCTCCCAATAATATTGTAGAAGTTTTAGTAGCTACAAGAAGAAAGTTAAAAACTAAACAATGAGTTTCATTTTCTTATATATTTATTTTCATTATTTTCATGAAACAGGCCATAACTGCTGCAAGGGATGCGGAACCCACCTGTTCTGCTGGCAACATCCGGCGGGACTTGGCTTCACACTGCAGCAGAGAGACTTCGAAACCGCCACAAAGAGAAGGGTTTCCACGAGATGACACTGTGCCACATCCGCCCAAATCGCCCGATCCTAATCCCAAAGAAAGTGTCTGGGCAGCCATGGCCGGAGTCTTCCCCAAGGTCACACTCGCGGTCGTGCTGTCGTCGTTGCCCGGGCAATTACGGGATGAGGGATTGCTTAGAGGCATCCACGCCAAGTAGTCTTGGCAGCTGGTGTCGGGAAGACGAAATATTAAAAGTAATAGACATTTCAAAACCTTTAATATTTCCTCTTTGGTTCCTATATATGTACATATACATATATATACATATATACACATATAAATTTATGTGTGTGTGGGTATATATATATATATATATATATATATATATATATATATATATATATATATATATATATATATATATATATATATATATATATATATATATATATATATATATATATATATATATATATATATATACATACACACACATGCATACAAACATATATATATATATATATATATATATATATATATATATATATATATATATATATATATATATATATATATATATATATATACATATATATATATATTTATACACACACTCTTGTATATATATATACATCTATATATATATATATATATATATATATATATATATATATATATATATATATATATATATATATATATACATATATATATGTATATATATATATATATATATGTATATATATATGTATATATATATATATATATATATATATATATATATTTTATATACACATATATGCATACAAATATATATATATATAAATATATATATATATATATATATATATATATATATATATATATATATATATACATACATACATACACACATGCATGTAAACATATATATATATATATATATATATATATATATATATATATATATATATATGTATATGCATACATCTTTCAAAAAAACATAAAAACTAGTTTTTTTTCAGTTTAAAGAACCCAAAAACTTTCATTTAACGTGAGCATACTCTCAATTTATGCATGTTTTCCTTTTAAAAACGCCATTTTATATCTGAGTCGCCATTTTGAAAAAAATAAATAAATAAAAAATCGAGTCATCAAATGAAATTCGATTCTCTTATGCCTTAGGATCCCAAACCCGTTTCCAGAACTTTGACTGGAAAAGTTTTCTAATTTTGCTGGTATAGGACCTGTCTATTTCCTGCATCAACTTAAAATAGTTTTTACAATAACATGGTTAGGCCGATAATTTATTTTGTGAATTCTTAATGCAACTATAGTTAAGTAAAGACCTAGCGAAAATATCAAATATAGGCCTATACCAGTAATTCTAGTTCATAATGGAGTTCATCGTATTTGAAAAAAAAATGCCAAAAGAGGACAAGAATTATAAAGAAAAGGTTATGTGCTTACCGAGAGGTCTGTTCTGTCACGTTTCTTATGCCATCAATATAAAACCCGGGGGTGGGGGGTGGATTAGGAAATGCGAATTGCAGAAATCGACAAAGATGACTAAAATTCGCACATATTTGCAATTCGCACATTTTTGCTATGAGTTTGGATTAACCATTCAGTAAAAAGGAGTTTCTATATGTGAATAAAAAGACATGACCAAAAATCCTTTACTGCTTAACAGGTCCTTCATGACAGCTTCATGAAATCAGACACTGAGAGCTTCGCGAATGGAAACATGGCAGAGACGGAGGACAGGAAATGAGGGTCATCGACGGCGTCTTTTGGAGGAAGCGGAAGAAGAGAGAGATTTCCCTGGAAATTTGAACATCAAATGCTTTACCTTTATCTCTACACTTATGTGTTTATCTTTTTCCATTTTCTACGTTTATCTTATTTTATCCCTTTATGTTAATATCCGTCCTTTAA
>NC_091588.1:23433434-23435934 GCF_042767895.1 Penaeus vannamei
TGTGAGAAAGGCTTGATGTGGTAAATAGCTGTCACTGTGAGAAAGGCAGGATGTGGCAAATAGCTGTCACTGTGAGAAAGGCTTGATGTGGCAAATAGCTGCCACTGTGAGAAAGGCTTGATGTGGTAAATAGCTGTCACTGTGAGAAAGGCAGGATGTGGCAAATAGCTGTCACTGTGAGAAAGGATTGATGTGGTAAATAGCTGTCACTGTGAGAAAGAATTGATGTGGTAAAGAGCTGTCACTGTGAGAAAGGCTTGATGTGGTAAAGAACTGTCACTGTGAGAAAGAATTGATGTGGTAAATAGCTGCCAGTGTGAGAAAGGCTTGATGCGGCAAATAGCTGCCACTGTGAGAAAGGCTTGATGTGGTAAATAGCTGCCACTGAGAAAGAATTGATGTGGTTAATAGCTGCCACTGTGAGAAAGGCTTGATGTGGCAAATAGCTGCCACTGTGAGAAAGGCTTGATGTGGCAAATAGCTGCCACTGTGAGAAAGGCTTGATGTGGTAAAGAGCTGTCACTGAGGGCGCAGCAAGTGAAACTGTCAGTTAACTCCGTAGATTTATCACAATGTATGGCGCATCTCGGGATATTTCTGATAATGGACGGATCTGTCTGTTAGATCTATTATCTATCAGTCTTTCCTGATGTCTGTCTATCTAGGTATCTATCTCTCGTTTTCTCTCTCTCTCTCTCTCTCACACACACACACATATATGTGTATATACATTCACATATATATACATATATATATGTATATATATGCACACACACACACATACAGACACACACACACACATATCAATATATATGTGTGTGTGCGATTATTATTATCATTATCGTTATAATTATCATTTTATTGTTATCATTATCACGATCATTATAATCATTATTGTTATTATTATTTTCCTTATTGATATCATTTATGTTATTATTGTTATTATTATCAGCATTATTATTTTTGACGTTATTTTTTCATTATCATTAGTATTTTTTTCATTATTACTATTATCATCGTTATCATTATTAGTATGATCACTATTATCATCATTACTATCATTACGACTATTATTGTTATAATCATTATTATCACTATTATTATCATCATTATTATTTCCATCATTTCTGATATTACTATCACTATTGCTATTGCTATTGTTATTATTATCTTTATTATTATCATTGTTATCATCATTATCATTCTTATTATTATTATTATTATTATTATTATTATTATTATTACTACTACTACTACTACTATTATTATTATCATTATCGCCATCATCATTCTTGTTGTTGTTTCTTCTTATTGTTATTGTTACTATCATTATCGCTATCGTTATAATTATCTTCATCATCATTATCATTATCATCTTTACTCTTATTAGTATTGCCATTACTATTATTTTTTTATTATTGTTATTATCATTACTGTCGTTATTATTATTATCATTTTTATCATTATTATTGTTATTATTATTATTATTATTATTATTGTCATTATTATTATCATTATTACTATTATTATCATTATTACTATTATTATCATTATTGTTATTATTATCATTATCATGATCATAATCATCATTGTCTTCATTTTTATCATTTATACATCAATAATGATTATCATTATCATTGCAATTTGTGTTACTGTTATTATCATTATCATTATTACCATTCCCATCGTCATTCAGATCATTGGCTATCATTAATATTTTCATTATCATTATCAATGTCATCTTCAATATCCTTATCGTTAATGCTGTCGTTAATGATAAATGATAATGATAAAATACATATTTTTTGGTAAATAATCAAAATGATAATGATAATAATGATAATGATAAAAAAGCAGGTACGGTATGAATAATGTACTCAATATACGTCAATATAATGATAATATACACAGAATAAATCACTATGTTGCCCATTGTATGAAGACATCTACTAACGAATCTATCAGGAATTATGTGTCGAAACAGGAAAGTCGTTAAGTTACCCCTTCAAATATATATTCGTTTTCTGTTACCGTGTCTTGTCACTTCCTCACTCTCTCCCGTTCTTTCTCTTTAATTGTCTCTCTCTCTGCCTCTCTCTCTCTCTCTCTCTCTCTCTCTCTCTCTCTCTCTCTCTCTCTCTCTCTCTCTCTCTCTCTCTCTCTCTCTCTCTCTCTCTCTCTCTCTCTCTCTCACTCTCTCTCTCTCTCACTCTCTCTCTCTCTCTCTCTCTCTCTCTCATAATCTTATGCATATGTATATATATATGCATTTGTGTATGTATAGATATCTATATGTACATATATGTATATATATGAATATATATATATATATATATATATATATATATATATATATATATATATATGTGTGTGTGTGTGTGTGTGTGTGTGTGTGTGTGTGTGTGTGTGTGTGTGTGTGTGTATTCATACACACAAACACACACACACACACACACACACACACACACACACACACACACACACACACACACACACACAC
>NC_091588.1:23448434-23453434 GCF_042767895.1 Penaeus vannamei
TATCATTATCATTATCAACATTTTTGTTATTATTATCATCACTACTATCATCATTATTATTACTACTATTATCATCATCATTATCCTCGTTAACGTTATTATAAATGTTATTATTTTTGTTGTTATCATTATTATTATTACTATTATTATTATTATTATTATTATTATTATTATTATTATTATTATTATTATTATTATCCTTTTTATTACTATCAATGATATCCTTACTATTGTTATTATTATTATTATTATCATTATTACTATTATCATCATTATTGTCATTATTGCCATTGCTATTATTATTATTGTTATCATTATCATTATTTCTAGTGTTATTGATATTATTATTATTATCATCATTATCATTATCATCATTACCATTCTTATCAGTATTATTATTATTAGCATTAGTATTATTATCATTTTTATATTATTATTATTGTTATCACTGCTATTATTTTCATCTTTATTATCATTATTGCCATCATTATCATTACTAATATTATCATCGGCATTAATAGTATCATTACCATTATTTTTTATTATTATTATTATAGTTATTATTATTATCATCATTATTGCCAGTAGTAGTAATAGTACTTGTAGTAGTATCATTATCATTATCAATTTCATTACCATTATTATCAGTATCATTATTATCATCTTCATCGTCATTATTATTATTATTGTTATTATTAATATCATTATCATTATCATTTTTGTTCTAACGGTTACCATTATTACACCATTGTTATTATATTTTTTTATTAATATTATCAATATTATTATTATCATTATCATTATCATCATTACCATTATCATCATTATTACTATTTCTTTTCCATTGTTATTGTTGCTGTTATTATTATTATTATTATTATTATTATTATTATTATTATTATCATCATCATTATTATTATTACCATTATCATTATCATTATTATTATTGTTATTATCATTATTATTGTTGTTGTTGTTTTTATCGTTATCATTATTGTTATTGTAATTAATATCATTATATTGTTGTTATTATGTTATTGCTCTTATTTCTATTACTATTATCATTGTAATTACTATTATCATCATTATTAGCATTATCATATTTATTACTATTATCATGATTATCATTATTATTATCATTATGATTATCGATGATTATCATTATCATTATAATTATCATTATTGAAATCATTATTATTATCACTTTCATAATTATTATTATTATCATTATCATTATTATTACTAATATTTTATCATTGTTGTTATTATCATTATCTTTGTAAATAATGTTATCATCATCATCAATATTATGATAATAATGACAATGATAATAATGATGATAATGATATTGATAATACTACTAATAATAATGATAATAATGATAATAGTGGTAATAGGATAATGATGATGATGATGATGGTAATAATGATAATGATAATAATAATATAAGTACCAATAACAACAGTAATAGCAACAGCAACTATGATAATAATAATAATGATGATGATAATATTAATAACAACGAGAACAGTAATAGTACTGATTAATGTAATAAAATAAATAACAATGATAACGATGGTATTAATGATAAGAGTTATAACCTTTGTGATTATAATGCTGATGATAATAATGATAATAATAATGATAATAATAGTAATGATAATGATAATAATAATGATAATAATAACGATGATGATGATAAAGATAATAATAATGATACAGATAATAATAATATCAATAATAATGACAATAATGATAATAACAATAATATCAATGTCAATAATAGTGATGATGATAATAATAACAATGATAATGATAATAATAGTAACAATGATGGTTACGATAATGATCATGATAACAGCCAAGTCAAAATCAAAGTTGGCCCCATATCTATGTAGACATAGTTGACATGTCCGTAGAGAAACACGCTTACTAAGCCGCGGGATGATGCTATAGGGTGACCAGTTCCTTTCCGCCCCGACTTTGACCCCAACATGCTGACGTCGGCATACCAGTACTCAGCTGTGGATGAGTATTTTGTGGATGAGTACTGCTTATTCACAGCTGAGTCGACTGAGCGGGGCAGCCGGGGAAGAACCCAGGACCTTGCAATTGCAAAGCCAGCGCTCTATCAATGAGCTATGCTGCCTTCTAATGATGATAGTAATGATAATGATAATAATCATTCTGATGATTATGATAGCATTGGTAATGATGTTAATGATGATGATAATGATAATAATGATGATGATAATGATAAAAATGATGATAATGGTAATAGTAGTGATGATATTGAATGATAAACAACAACAACAACAACAATAATGATAATAATAATAATAATGATAATAATAATAATAATAATAATAATAATAATATTAACAATCATAATGATGATAATTATTATGATGATAGTAATGATGATGATGATTATAATGATAATTATGAGAATAATAACGTTAATGATAATGATAGTGATAACAATGATAACGATAAAAATGAAACAATGATGATAAGACTTAATAATACTAATAGGACAAATTATAATAAAGGTGACAATAACGATGACTATAATAATTAATTAAATTACAACATCAAATTCTTAGAAATAAAAGTAATATGATGCCAAAGGTGACAATGAAATAATTTATGATAAAGATGAGACTATCTAGGATTATATAACAGAGATAACAACATGAATAATAAGAGTTACTTATATATTTTTTTCCTTGCTTTCTACTCATTTTTTTTATTATCATTATTTTTTTTGTCCTTCTTCTGTTGTTCTTTCTATCAATTCTTCTTTGCTTGTTTTACTTCCACTTACTGTTTTTCCTTCTACTCTTTCTCTTACTCTTCCTCCTTCCTCTTTCTTTTCCTCCGTCTCATTCTTCTTTTCCTCCTCCTCCTCCTCCTCTCTTTTTTCCTCTTCCTCCTCTCCTTCTTTCCTCCTCTCCTTCTTTCCTCCTCTTCCTTCTATCTCCTCTTCCTCCTCCACCTCTTTCATTTCCTCTTCCTCCTCATCCTTCTCTCTCCTCTTCCTCCTTTTCCTCTTTCGTTTCCTCTTCCTCTTCTTTCTTCTTTCCCTTTCCATTCTCCTCCTCTTCTTCCTATTATTCCTCTCTCCCTTTCTCTTCTTTAGCCACTTCTCTTCCTCCTCTCCCTTCTCCCCATTATCTTTCTCCTCCTCCTAATTCTCTTCCTCCACATCCCCTCTCATTCTCCTTATCTTTCTTATCTTCTTCCTTCTTCCTCATTTTCCTCCTCCTCCTTCCCTTCTTCCTTTCCTTCTCCTCCTGCGCACTCCTTCCCCCATTCTTTATCCTCTCCCTTCGTCTGTTTATTCATTTTCTCCTTTTCTTCCCCCATTTGCCTTTACATTCTCTTTGCTTTTCGTCCTCTTCCTATCTCTTATTCCTTAATTTCTTCTCTTCTCTTACCTGTTCTTCTCTTCCCTCTTTGTATGTTCCCCTTTTCCATCTCCTTCGTTTTCTTCTTCATTTTCTTCCTCTTCCTCCTCCTTTTTTTCTCTCTCTCTTCTCTTTCTTCTTACCTTCTTTTTTTCTCTCTTTCTCTTCTAAATCTCCATCTTCCTTCTCTCTCTTCTTATTCCTCATCTCCATCTTCCATATCTTTCTTCCTTTCCTTATTCTCTCTTCGCCCTCCTCTTCGTCCCTCCTATTCCTCCTTCTCTTCCTCTTCTTCCTCTTCTGTTTTCTCGTCTCCTTATCCTTCCTTCTTATCTTCTTCTTCCTCAATCAGTGCAGAAATAATTAAAAAGAAAGGTAATTAATTTAACTCTTTTATAAAAATGAAAATGAAAATAAAAAAAGTAATTAATCCAACTCTTTTATAAAAATAAAAATAAAATAAAATTAAATAAATGAAATAAAGAAAATAAGATAAAAGGAAAGATGAATAGATAAATAAACAAGAAAGATAAAAAAGTAAATGAATATATAAAAAAACGCAACTGGAAAATAGATAGATATTAGATAGATAGGCAAACAAACAGATAAATTAACAATAGATAGATATTAGATAGATAAACAACAAAGACATAGATAGATAACTAAATAGATAGATAGATAAACAGATAGATAGATATAGATAAACAGCAGACATAGATAGATAGCCTAACAAATAGATAAACAAAAGATACAGATTAGATAGATATAGATAGATAACCGAGCAAATAAATAGATAACCAAATAAATAGATAGATTAACAGATAGATATTAGATATAGCTAAACAACAAATACATAGATAACCAAACAAAGAAATAAATGATATAATACCAATATATATATATATATATATATATATATATATATATATATATATATATATATATATATATATATATATATATATATATATATATATAATTCTTCCCAGGCAGAGCAGGATATTTCGCACTGGAATTACCCAACGCAATATAGACGAATCAACATTGCAACCCCATTCCTCCCCAACCTCTTATTTCAATAGACACTAAATGAACTCTATGGCTATTTTATCATCCATTGCAACACGTCGACAGTTGCATGGTACACCCGTCATTGCAATCAAGTCCGTAGTTATAGACTAACCTTTTTCTGTCTATTGATATCAATGAGGAGGAGTGACGTCATCGTATGCAAGCTTTTAAATGCCATAGGGGATTGCAAGGGAGCAGTTGTTCCTTATGCAACGGTGGGGAGCGGAAGGTAGGGGGGGGGGGTAGGGGGTAGGGGGTTGGTAGGGTGTGTGTGTTTCGTAAGTGTGTGTGTGGGGGGGGGATGGGGTAGGTGGGGGTGGGTATATGTTTCGTAAGCGTGTGTAGGGGGTTGGGGGGGGGTAGGTGGGGGGTATGTTTCGTAAGTGTGTGTAGGGGGGTGGGGGGTTGGGGTAGGTGGGGGTGGGTGGGTATATGTTTCGTAAGCGTGTGTAGGGGGTTGGGTGGGGGTAGGTGAGGGGGTATGTTTCGTAAGTGTGTGTGTGTGTGTGTGTGTGTATG
>NC_091588.1:23461747-23466747 GCF_042767895.1 Penaeus vannamei
GGATGCTGATTAGAAATGATTGATTGTTGATTGGAAATGATTGGTTGTTGATTAGACATGGTTTGTAGTTGAATAATGATTGGTTGTTGATTAGAAATGATTGGTTGTTGATTAGAAATGATTGGTTGTTGATTAGAAATGATTGCTTGCTGATTAGAAATGATTGGTTGCTGATTAGAAATGATTGGTTGCTGATTAGAAATGATTGGTTGCTGATTAGACATGATTGCTTGCTGATTAGAAATGATTGGTTGCTGATTAGAAATGATTGGTTGCTGATTAGAAATGATTGGTTTCTGATTAGAAATGATTGGTTGTTGATTAGAAATGATTGGTTGTTGATTAGAAATGATTGGTTGCTGATTAGAAATGATTGGTTGCTGATTAGACATGATTGGTTGCTGATTAGAAATGATTGGTTGCTGATTAGAAATGATTGGTTGCTGATTAGACATGATTTGTAGTTGAATAATGATTGGTTGCTGATTAGAAATGATTGGTTGCTGATTAGAAATGATTGGTTGCTGATTAGAAATGATTGGTTGTTGATCAGACATGATGTGTAGTTAATTAATGATTGGACGTTGATTAGAAATGATTGGTTGTTGATCAGTTTTTTTATGTTGTGGTTGATTATCATTATTTTTTCATTACCGATTATTGTGTGTTTTGTAAATGTGATTGATCGTGTTATTGTGTATTGTGCAATGACGTGATTGTTTGTGAACCATTAATCTTTATGGTGAGTTTTTGTGATGTAATTAGACGTGAATTTTTGACGATTATTATCAATTATAGATTCAAGTTGTGAGGCTTCGTTATGCTGTGACTAATTATCAGTTATTAATTATTAATCCGAGGTTCGTAATCTTGTGATTAATCTTTAGTCATAGATTACTTGTACGTCATTATTTTTGTACATCATTATTGTACATCATTAAGGCATATATTATTTGTACATCATTAAGTCATAGATTATTTGTACATCCTTATTTTTGTACATCATTATTGTACATCATTAAATCATAGATTATTCGTACACCTTTATTGTACATCATTAAGTCACAGATTTATTTGTACATCATAATTATCATTTTTTCTTTCTCTCTCTCTCTCCTTCCACAGCGTCGCGAGTACTTCCGCTGTGTGTTCATGGCATGTGTAACTCCTTAACAACAGCCCCAGGAGATAAGGACCCCCCCCCTCCCCCCCCGCCCCTTAAGACACGAAGGATAGCTGCTCCCCCCCCCCCCCTTTTTTTTTTGTCTTTCTCTCCTTCGCACCCCCTTCTATCTCTTTACTGTTCGTCCGCATATTCATTTTTTTTTTCTAATTTTTTTTCTTCTACTTTCATTTCTCTCTCTCTCTCTCTCTCTCTCTCTATCTTTCTTTCTCTTTCTCTCTCTGCCTCTGTCTGTGTCTGTCTCTGTCTCTCTCTCTCTTTCTCTCTCTCTCTCTCTCTCCGTTCTCCGTCTTTCCCCACGCTGTTACTCTCGCTTTTCCTTTCGTTTTTCTTCTTTCTTTTCACTTCACTTCACCCCTTCTCTCAGTTCTCATGTTCTCCCTCGCCTTCCCCTCTTCCTCATACGAACCTTTCTTCCTTTCCTCTATTCCCCCCACTTCTCTCTCCCCTTCTTCCTTTCTTCCCTTCTTCCCATCTCCCCTTCTTCCATTCTTCCTCTCTCCCTTCTTTCCTCTCTCCCTTCTTTCCTTCTTCCATTCTTCCACTATCCCCTCTTCCCTTCTTCCCTTCTCTCCCCTCTTCCATTCTTCCCTTCTTCCTTTCTCTCCCCTCTTCCCTTCTCCCTTCTTCCCTCTCTCCCCTTCTTTCCTTCTTCCCTTCTTCCCTCCTTCTCCCTTTCTATTTCAATTTCAGACTCTTCCTATTCAGGTTAGAAAACTTAATAAAGAATTATATGTAAAAGAGTGAAAAGGTGGAAATTATATTTATACGTAGATTTATTTATAACGATTTCTGTTCATACTGTTAGTGGTAATTGATATTATTATTGTTATTTGTTGTTATGACTGTCATCATATTATTAACGTCACTATCTTTTGTCGATGTTTTGTGATTCTTATTGTTATCATTATATATTATCATCATTATTATTATTCCAACATTATTATCATTACTATTATTATTGTCGTTATTGTTATGATCATTATCATTATGATTATTATTATTATCATTGTTATTATCTTTGCCTTTATTATTATGATCATTATTATTATTCGTTTATCTTTATTATTTCCATCATTATCAATAATGATTATATAAAAACAATTCCATCGTTATTGCTTTGCACATTCATCCCGTGGATAAATAATTTATACATTAAACTATACTATAACTATTATTAATACTTTATAGCCAATGATCTATTTTTTTTTTTTTTTTTTTTTTTTTTTTTTAATGAATAAGTTATCTGTTATTAAAAGAATGGATTTGGTCTGAATTTCTGATCTGCTTTTGTCCTTTTGTCAAACCTTGTGTAATAAAAAAGTTTTCGATATTATTTCGTGTGTTTTAATTAATTTAATTCTTTGACAATCTTATTTAACATAAATACAAACATTCTCGAATATAACTCTTGATTTGACTTTACTTGGCTGAAAAAAGTTGACGGAAAGGTTTTCAGACGGAAACGATCATTATCGTCTGACTGGAAAATCGACAATTCGCTGAAAAAAAAAATGACAAAATTCCAGAAAATTGTCAAAAAAATTACGGAAAAAGGTGCTAGTGTGACAGTACCTTTATGATTATAACTTTCCCTGGAGTTTGTGTTTGTCATGTATGTCGGGTAGATTTGTGTGTACAGAGAGACGCGATCAAATACCAAATAGTGAATGCATATACGAGTATATTAAAGGAGAAAGGGGGAGCGAGGGTAGAAGAGATAGAGAGAGGTTGAGAGTGGGAAGAAGGGAGGGAGAGGAAGGGAGGGAAAGAAAGAGAGAGAGAGAGAGAGAGAGAGAGAGAGAGAGAGAGAGAGAGAGGAGGAGGAGGAGGAGGAGGAAGGGAGGGAGAGAGAGATATATATATATATACAGAGAGAGAGGGGGGGGGAAGGAGAGGAAGGGAGAGAGAGAAAGAGAAATACATACAGGCAGACAGAGAGAGAGAGAGAGAGAGAGAGAGAAAGAGAGACAGACAGACAGACAGAGAAAAGAACTGACACATACATACACCCATCCCCAGGACGTACAGTACATTAACGTACCTGACAATATTCACCAGCGACCACACCAAAGACACATATCAGAAAAAGAGATCTGAATAACACATGGCACTCTTATAGCACTCTCATAGCACTCTTATAGCACCCTTATAGCACTCTTATAGCACTCTTAAAGCACTCTCATAGCACTCATAGCACTCTCATAGCACTCTCATAGCACTCTTAAAGCACTCTCATAGCACTCTTATAGCACTCTCATAGCACTCTTAAAGCACTCTCATAGCACCCTTATAGCATTCTTATATCACTCTCATAACGATGCACCGAATGAACATCCAGCACGGACTCTAAGTGTTGTAAGGGTCTGGAGGAAACCCTGTGTTCTAAGAGTCAAAAAGAAACCCTATGTTTTAAAAGTCAAATGGAAACCCTATGTTTTAAAAGTCAAATAGAAACCCTATGTTTTAAAAGTCAAATGGAAACCCTATGTTTTAAAAGTCAAATGGAAACCCAGTGTTCTAAGAGTCAAATGGAAACCCTATGTTTTAAGAGTCAATTGGAAAACCCTCTGTTCTTAGAATCAAATGGAAACCCCGTGTTTTAAGGGTTTGAAGGAAACCCCGTGTTCTAAGAGTCAAATAGAAACCCTGTTTTAAGAGTCAAATAGAAACCTCATGTTCTAGAAGTCAAATGGAAACCCTGTTTTAAGAGTCAAATAGAAACCCTATGTTTTAAAAGTCAAATGGAAACCCCGTGTTCTAAGAGTCAAATGGAAACTCTTTGTTCTAAAAGTCAAATGGAAACCCTGTTTTAAAAGTCAAATGGAAACCCTGTTTTAAAAGTCAATTGGAAACCCTGTGTTTTAAAAGTCAAATGGAAACCCTGTTCTAAGAGTCAAATGGAAACCCTATGTCCTAAAAGTCAAATGGAAACCCCGTGTTATAAGAGTCAATTGGAAACCCTATGTTTTAAAAGTCAATTGGAAACCCTATGTTTTAAAAGTCAATTGGAAACCCTATGTTTTAAAAGTCAAATGGAAACCCCGTGTTCTAAGAGTCAAATGGAAACTCTTTGTTCTAAAAGTCAAATGGAAACCCTGTTTTAAAAGTCAAATGGAAACCCTGTTTTAAAAGTC
Source organism: Penaeus vannamei (assembly GCF_042767895.1). Classification (NCBI taxonomy): domain Eukaryota; kingdom Metazoa; phylum Arthropoda; class Malacostraca; order Decapoda; family Penaeidae; genus Penaeus; species Penaeus vannamei. The sequence continues at coordinate 23,466,068 of NC_091588.1, forward strand.
AATTGGAAACCCTGTGTTTTAAAAGTCAAATGGAAACCCTGTTCTAAGAGTCAAATGGAAACCCTATGTCCTAAAAGTCAAATGGAAACCCCGTGTTATAAGAGTCAATTGGAAACCCTATGTTTTAAAAGTCAATTGGAAACCCTATGTTTTAAAAGTCAATTGGAAACCCTATGTTTTAAAAGTCAAATGGAAACCCCGTGTTCTAAGAGTCAAATGGAAACTCTTTGTTCTAAAAGTCAAATGGAAACCCTGTTTTAAAAGTCAAATGGAAACCCTGTTTTAAAAGTCAATTGGAAACCCTATGTTTTAAAAGTCAAATGGAAACCCCGTGTTATAAGAGTCAAATAGAAACCCTATGTTCTAAAAGTCAAATAGAAACCCTATGTTTTAAAAGTCAAATGGAAACCCCGTGTCTAAGAGTCAAATGGAAACCCTATGTTTTAAAAGTCAAATGGAAACCCTATGTTTTAAAAGTCAAATGGAAACCCTGTTTTAAAAGTCAATTGGAAACCCTGTGTTTTAAAAGTCAAATGGAAACCCTATGTTCTAAAAGTCAAATAGAAACCCTGTTTTAAAAGTCAAATGGAAACCCCGTGTCTAAGAGTCAAATGGAAACCCTGTTTTAAGAGTCAAATTGAAACCCCGTGTTCTAGGGATTTGAACGAAACCCCGTGTTC
>NC_091588.1:23474247-23484247 GCF_042767895.1 Penaeus vannamei
CTAACTTACACTTCATTCTCATCACTTCCACCCCACACACATAAGTTCAACCACACTTATATTTTCATCCACACTCATCATTTTCACTTCACTCACCATTTCACCCACACTCATAACTTCCAACCCACAGTCAAACTTTCACCCACACTCATCACTTTCTGCCAACCCTCACAACTTCCACTCCACACTCATAATCTCACTCACATTCACCCTACCCAAACTCATCACTTTCACCCCGCACTCATAATCTCACCCACACTCACCTACCCTAACTCATCACTTTCACCCCGCACTCATAATCTCACCCACACTCACCCTACCCTAACTCATCCCTTTCACCCCGCACTCATAATCTCACCCACACTCACCCTACCTTAACTCATCACTTTCACCCAGCACTCATCTCAGCCTAACTCATCACTTTCACCCCGCACTCATAATCTCACCCACACTCACCCTGCCCTAACTCACCACTTTCACCCCGCACTCACCCTACCCTAACTCATCCCTTTCACCCCGCACTCACCCTACCCTAACTCATCCCTTTCACCCAACACTCACCCTACCCTAACTCATAACCCCCCCCTCATACGCCGCCCCCCCCCCCACCCTCACTCACCGACGGCGCTGAGCAACTGTCGATGTTACTCCTTAACAGACCGGCTAGAATGGTTTCTTCCTCGCCCACCCACACCACAACGCGGGTCTTCAGGTACTCGCGTCTCGGAGTCCCGTCGATGTTGAACTGAGAGGGAGAAAAAAAGAGTGAAAGTTTCGAGATTTAGTTTTGGTTCCACTCGTTACAATGGGTATTCTAAAAGAGTGAAAATTTAAAGATTTGGTTTTGGTTCCACTCGTTACAATGGGTATTCTGAAAGAGTGAAAAATCGAGATTTGGTTTTGGTTCCACTCGTTACAATGGGTATTCTAAAAGAGTGAAAAATCGAGATTTGGTTTTGGTTCCACTCGTTACAATGGGTATTCTAAAAGAGTGAAAATTTAAAGATTTAGTTTTGATTCCACTCGTTACAATGGGTATTCTAAAAGAGTGAAAATTTCGAGATTTAGTTTTGGTTCCACTCGTTACAATGGGTATTCTAAAAGAGTGAAAATTTCCAGATTTAGTTTTGATTCCACTCGTTACAATGGGTATTCTAAAAGAGTGAAAATTCGAGATTTAGTTTTGGTTCCACTCGTTACAATGGGTATTCTGAAAGAGTGAAAATTTAAAGATTTAGTTTTGATTCCACTCGTTACAATGGGTATTCTAAAAGAGTGAAAATTCCGAGATTTAGTTTTGGTTCCACTCGTTACAATGGGTATTCTAAAAGAGTGAAAAATCGAGATTTGGTTTTGGTTCCACTCGTTACAATGGGTATTCTGAAAGAGTGAAAATTTAAAGATTTAGTTTTGATTCCACTCGTTACAATGGGTATTCTAAAAGAGTGAAAATTCGAGATTTAGTTTTGATTCCACTCTTTACAATGGGTATTCTGAAAGAGTGAAAATTTAAAGATTTAGTTTTGATTCCACTCGTTACAATGGGTATTCTAAAAGAGTGAAAATTCCGAGATTTAGTTTTGATTCCACTCTTTACAATGGGTATTCTAAAAGAGTGAAAATTTAAAGATTTGGTTTTGGTTCCACTCGTTACAATGGGTATTCTTTGTTGTGATATATTGACTGTTTTGTTTTCTCTCTTATTTTGTTTTGCTGTGCTGGCGCAGCGGTAAGGTGCTGGTCTAGCAATCTTGGGACCTGCGTTCAATCCCACGCCCGGCCAGTGAGTGGTGTCCCCGGCCACTCCTTGCACACAGGGGGAGATTTGGACAAAATAAAACAGACAGTATGTCACAGCCCAGAATATCCATTGTAACAAATGGAATTAAAACTAAATCTAAAAAAATCTAAATCTAAATCCTAGATCTCCCATTGCGATCGAGGAATGGCCGGGGTTACCATTCACTTGTAGCGGGATTGAACGTAGGTTTACAAGATTGCTAGACTAAGTCGCTAACCGCTGAGTGTGAGAAAGGGAGAGGGATATGGAGGGAGGTAGTAGGGTGTGTGTTGAGAGAGGAAGAGGGATATGGAGGGAGGTAGTAGGGTGTGTTGAGAGAGGGAGAGGAATATGGAGGGAGGGAGTTAGGAGGTTTGTGTGAGAGGGAGGGGAGGGGAGAGAGAGAGGGAGAAGGGTGTGTGTTGAGAGAGGGAGAGGGATATGGAGGGAGGGAGTTAGAAAGGTTTGTGAGAGAGGGGGGGGGAGGGGAGAGAGAGAGGGAGAAGGGTGTGTGTTGAGAGAGGGAGAGGAATATGGAGGGAGGGAGTTAGAAAGGTTTGTGAGAGAGGGGGAAGGAGAGAAGGAGAAGGAGGTGAGGTAGGGAGTTATAAAGGTTTGTGTTGAGAGAGGGAGAGGGATATGGAGGGAGGGAGGGAGTTAGAAGGATGTGTGTGAGAGAGAGGGAGAAGGAGAAAAGGAGAGGTAGGTGAGGTAGGGAGTTAGAAAGGTTTGTGAGAGAGGGAGAAGGAGAGAAGGAGATGGAGGAAGTTAAAAAAGATTTGCGAGAGCGGGAGAAGGAGAGAGAGGGAAAGTGGAAGAAGAGGGAAGGAGGGAGATAAGGAGAGAGGGAAAAAGAAAAGGAGAGGGAGGGAAGGAGAAGGGGAAAGAGGAAAGGAGAGGGGCTAAGGGAGATGAAAGGGGGAAGAGAGAGAAAGAATGTGTGAGAGAGATAAGGAGAGAGATGAGAAGGAGAGGGAGGGAAGAGGAGAAATATATGAGAGAAGGGGGAAGAGGAGAAATATATGAGAGAAGGGGGAAGAGGGGAAATATATGAGAGATATACGAGGAAAATGAGGGAATGAGAGGGGAAGATGAGAGAAAGTTGAAGGAGGGAGGAAGGGAGATGAAAAAGAAGATATAAGAGATGAGGAGAGGTGAAGGGAGAGAAAAGGTGAATGAATTGAAAAAGAAAGAAAAAAGAACGAAAGAAAAAAAGAAAAGAAAGAAAAAAAGAAAAGAAAGAAGAAGAAGAAGAAAAAAATATCCTCCTCCCTGCCCAATGGACAAAAGCATTCTTGAAAATTACACCGTAAATAACACACACAAAAAACAAAAGAAATAATTTAAAAAAAAACACTCAAAAACACAGATAACGTTAATATATGTTACCAAGTCGCTTACCATACTCTGATGCGCACAGCTGAAGATCTGTTGCTTCACCTGAGGCCTTGCACGGAACCAAAGTTTAAGTTGGTTATAGTACCTCCTGTCGGGATCTGTAAAGAAAACGGGATGTTGTGACTTGGAGTGTGACGTTCTTTGTCTCTCTCTCTCTTTCTTTCTTTCTTTCTTTCTTTCTTTCTTTCTTTCTTTCTTTCTTTCTCTCTCTCTCTCTCTCTCTCTCTCTCTCTCTCTCTCTCTCTCTCTCTCTCTCTCTCTCTGTCTCTCTCACTCTCTGTCTCTCTCTGTCTGTCTCTCTCTGTCTGTCTCTCTCTCTCTCTCTCTCTCTCTCTCTCTCTCTCTCTCTCTCTCTCTCTCTCTCTCTCTCTCTCTCTCTCTCTCTCTCTCTCTCTCTCTTTCTCTCTCTCTCTCTTTCTTTCTCAGTCTCTGTCTCTGTCTCTCTCTCCCCCATCCCTCCCTTTCCCCTTCCCTTCTTCTTCTCTCCCTTCTCTCCCTCCTTCAATTCCCTCCCTCTCCCTCTTCTCCTTCCCTCCTTCCTTCCCTTCTTCATCTCCCCCTTCCCTCCCTCCTTCCTTCCTCTCCCTCTCCCCCTTCCTTCCATCCTTCCTCTCTCCCTCTTTCCCTCCTTCCCTCCCTTCTCCCTATCCCTCCTTCCCTTCACCCTCTCCCGTCCTCTCTCCTTCCTTCCTTACTTTCTCCATCCTTCCCTCCTTCCTTCCCTTCTCCCTATCCCTCCTTCCCTTCACCCTCTCCCGTCCTCTCTCCCTCCTTCCCTTCTCTCCCTCTCTCCCTCTCTCCCTCTTTCCTTCTCTCATCTCCCTCCTCCTCCTTCCCTCATCTCCCTCTCCCTCCTTCCCTCATCTCCCTCACATACCTGAACTATTGTTGGCCGGTAGAGGAGCTGGTGTGGGCAGAGTTATGTTGAGTTGTTCAGCACAATCGCGAATGGATTGTACCATGCGGTCGTATGTGTGAGTGCGGTTGAACATGGCTCGGCACACTTCGGCCTGTGGGGTACGTAATGGTGATGAGGTGATGAGGATAATCGGGTAGGTAATGATGATGAGGTGATGAGAATAATCGGGTAGGTAATGGTGATGAGAATAATCGGGTAGGTAATGGTGATGAGAATAATCGGGTAGGTAATGGTGATGAGGTGATGAGAATAATCGGGTAGGTAATGGTGATGAGGTGATGAGAATAATCGGGTAGGTAATGGTGATGAGGTGATGAGAATAATCGGGTAGGTAATGGTGATGAGGTGATGAGAATAATCGGGTAGGTAATGGTGATGAGGTGATGAGGATAATGGTGAGACAGCCATGATAGCAATTGTTTTGATGATGATTATTTTGATGATGATAATGGTGGTGAGGTGGTGGTGGTTATGATAGTACTATTACTACAATCACTACTACTAACAATAATAATGGTGATGATAACAACAATAATGATAATAGTGATAATAATTATGATAGTGATAATAATGATAATAGTGATAATAATGATAATAGTGATAATGATAATAGTGGAAACGATAATGATAGTGATAATAATGATAATTATAACAATAATGATAATAGTGATAATCTTGATAGTGATAATAATACAAATACTGATAATAACAATTGTGATAATAATAAAAATTGTGTTAATGATAATAATAGTGATAATGGTGGTAATAATAACAATGAGATAATAATGACCATAATAATGATACTGATAATAATGAAGGTTACATTAATGATATTGATAATAATGAGTATAATAATGATAACGATAGTTGGAATAGGTAGTTCAAGAGAGTAAGCACACACACACACACGCACACGCACTCTCTCTCTCTCTCTCTCTCTCTCTCTCTCTCTCTCTCTCTCTCTCTCTCTCTCTCTCTCTCTCTCTTTCTCTCTCTCTCTCTTTCTCTTTCTCTTTCTCTCTCTTTCTTTCTCTCTCTCTCTCTCTCTCTCTCTCTCTCTCTCTCTCTCTCTCTCTCTCTCTCTCTCTCTCTCTCTCTCTCTCTCTCTCTCTCTCTCTCTCACACACACACACACACACATTAAAGGGAAGGAGACAAAAGCATAACAACAATGACGCAAATCAGCTGATCAGAAGCACGTGTCCTCTCACCAATCAGCTGATCATTTGTTATTGTTTCACTCAGTAAACTTACCCGACGCAGACATTCTGTGTTGTCGGTGGAGTTGGCGCAACGAACCGCTGGGAAGAAGGAAAAAATAATTAGATTCGTGAATTAATCCGTTAATGTCGATAAAAAATGATAGTATTATTGTTGTAGTATTCATTAATAACAATTATTATTAGTAGTAGTGGTAGTATCCTTATTTCTCATCTTTATTTACTATTGTTTTCTTATCATTATCATTAGTGCTATTATTATCATTATCATAATAATGAGGATGGCAATAACTGCAGTACCCTTTATTCATCTGTTGTGTATATATAAATTCATTTTTTATATGAATAAGAATATTCCTGACATTCGTGAAGAAACAACACACTCGTGTCTTCTAAATCTCCCTACACAGATAAAAATAAATATGTATTACAAGAATTAATGAACAGCACGTATTTACTTACCAGCATCGTTACTACCGCTGGTTGTACTTGCAGCTGTGGTCTGCTCCTGTGCCAGCGCCACCCCCACCATAAGGAGTGCCACGAGGGCGATCGTCCTGATGAGTGCCATGTTCGCTCTTGACAACGCAGGGTCCAATTGCGCGCGGTTGCTTCGCCCACGTTTATATACGCCCTCTCATGGTGGCTCGGTTGCCATGTGATGTTTTTGTTGTCTTTTTTAACAGGAACGTTCTAGTTGGTTGGTAAAACCCACACAGCGTAATAGGAGAGCCACAGTGCATGTATTTTCCTATTTTTGATGGTGAGTGTAGTTGATGCACGACATGAAATGGCGTCATTTAATTCTAGATAAGTATAAACATCATTCTCTTGCCCTTGATATATCGAGCTTTAAAAAGAAATTTGTTTGCATAAAAGTATATCCATCTAATCAGTATACTGCATTAATCATCCTTTTTAATTCGCTAGCAGTGTCAATAATAGGCTTAATAACGCTGACATCACTGCTAATAAAATGGTTCATAAGAATAATGACACTGAATGACATAAAGATAATACTGATAATGAAATCGTGGATAGTAGATTACTAATAGAAGAATTGATGAGATTGATGATGCTATTGTTAATACTAATGCTAGTAATGGCAATGATAATAATATCAATGAGAATGGTAATAGCAATCAAAGTAATTATGATGATAATGTTAATATCAATAAGAATGATGATGTGAATAGTAATAAAGATGATCATAATGATAATAATAATAATGATGATAATTTTGATGATACTACTAATACTGATGATAATAATGGTAATACTGATACTGATAATTATGATGGTGATAATAATCATATTAATAATAAGCATATGAATAAGGATAGTAATAAAAGTGATAATAATTATATTAAAAATAGGAAATAAGAATGATGATAATAATGATAATAACTGCAACAGTAATGACGAAATAATTTTAAGGATATTAGCAACATTTAACATTGATGAGCAAGAAAACGAAAACTTTTGATGATAATGTAAATAAAACAACAAAGGGATTAGAGAAAACAAATGAATATGCCCTTGTTCTTGTTATTGTCATTGTCATTGTTATTGTTCTTTCCTGTTCTTCTTCTGTTGTTTTACTTGAGAGAAAGAGAGAGAGAGAGAGAGAGAGAGAGAGAGAGAGAGAGACAGAGAGAGAGAGAGAGAGAGAGAGAGAGAGAGAGAGAGAGAGAGAGAGAGAGAGACAGAGAGAGAGAGAGAGAGAGAGAGAGAGAGAGAGAGAGAGAGAGAGAGAGAGAGAGAGAGAGAGAGAGAGAGACAGAGAGAGAGAGAGAGAGAGATAGAAAGAGAGAATCAGACCAACAGGCAGAGATAGAGATAGATAGGTATATAGACAGAGAGATAGAAGGAGACAGAGAGATAAATAGATAGAGAGACAGAAGAAAAAGAGAAGCATCAGATAGACAGACAAAAAGTTAGTGACTAGAGAGAGAGAGAGAGAGAGAGAGAGAGAGAGAGAGAGAGAGAGAGAGAGAGAGAGAGAGAGAGAGAGAGAGAGAGAGAGAGAGAGAGAGAGAGAGAATCCGACAGACAGGCAGAGAGAATGAGGAGAGAAAGAGAAAAACACTATAAGAATGACGTAGACAAATATTCAGATGGAAGGAGATAGATCTAGATAAACATACAAAACACACGAGAGCGAAGGAGGTCAGAAGGAGGTCAAACGAATCAGGAAATCCCCGAGAAATGCAGTGCCAGTCGCCGCTAAACGACAGTGCCACCTCGGTTCTCTTTCCCCTCCTTCCTCTCTTTCGCTTCGTCTCCTCTCCACCTCCCCTTCGCTTCTCTCCTTTCTTGTCCTTATCTCCCCCAACCCTCTCCTTCTCCCCCTCACCTCCCCCTTCTCCCTGTCTCCCCTTCCCCTGCTCCTTCTCTTCTACCTTTCCCTCCCCACTTCCACCCTCTTCTCTTTCCCTCCTTTCTCTCCTTCTCATTTCCTGTCCCTCTTACTTCCTTACCCCTCTCCTGCTCCTTCTCTTCTGTATCTCCCTCCCTCCCCTTCCCCTGCCCCTTCTCTTCTTCGCTCCCTCCTCTCCTTCCTCTGCTGTTTCTCTTCTCCAGTCCCCACGACTTCCCCCTTCTTCTCCCCCCCCCCCTCCTCTCCTCCTTCCCTTCCCTCCTTCCCTCCCTTCCTCTCTCCTCCTCCCTCTTTCCCTCCCCCTCCTCTCCCTCTTTCCCTTCCCTTCTTTTCCTCCTGCTCCCGACATTCTTCCTCTTCTCCTCTCACTCTCCCCTCCTTCCCTCCCACTCCCCTCCTCCTATCCTTCCCTCCCCTCCTCTCCTCCTTCCTTCACCTTCCCTTCCTCCTTCCCTCCCCCTCTTCTCCCTCCTCCCTTCCTTCCCTCACCTTCCTCTCCTCCTTTCCTTCCCTCCCCATCCTCTCCTCCTTCCCTCCCTCCTCTCTTCCCTCCCTTCTCCTTCTCTCCTTCCTCCTTCCCTCTCCTCTCCCTCCTCCCTTACTTCCCTCTCCTCCTTCCCTCCTTCCTTCTCCTCCTGCCCCTGACATTTCTCCTCTTCTCCTTATCTCTCCCTCCCCTCCTTCCCTCCCCTCTTGACACTTATTTTCCGTCTGCATGTTTGTCTCCTTTTCTCTGTCGCTTTCTCGTTCTTTCTTTAACTTTCCACTTCCCCTGTTTCTGGCTATTAGTCTGTCTGCTTGTTTTTGTTCCTCTATGTCTCTCTCTCTCTTTTTCTTTTTCTATTTCTCTCCCCCTCCCTCACACCCCCCTTCTCTCTCTCTCACTCTCTTTTCCTGTTTCTCTTTCTCTTCCCCCACCTCTCTCTCTCTCTCTGTCTCTCTCTCTCTCTCTCTCTCTCTCTCTCTCTCTCTCTCTCTCTCTCTCTCTCTCTCTCTCTCTCTCTCTCTCTCTCTCTCTCTCTCTCTCTCTCTCTCTCTCTCTCTCTCTCTCTCTCTCTCACTCTCACTCTCTCTCTTTCTCTATGCCTATAGTCAACCTCTTTTGCTATTCCTTTTGTTATTTACCATCATTAACATTACAATTATTGTAGTTTTAGTTTACACGCTTATGTTCGCTTCTACGCAACTTTTGTATCATTTTAAACTATGTAGTCCCCATGCGTTTTATTTTGCATTAAATACAAAGCTAGTTTACCATACTACGTGTGAGAGATGACACAGCCATTCTCTTTTACCGTTGCCATTGATATGTACCGTTATTATTGGGTGTTATTATTATTATTATTATTATATGTACCATTATTATTATTATTATTATAACATATTATTATTATTATTATTACATGGCGTGTGCTTTATGTGTGGAGTTGTATAGGTCTCTTTGTGATGAATGTAGGAGAAGGCACGGTTGAGAACGAATATTTTCACTGTGCAAGATCGGAATTCATTGCGCTTGGATCTTCGTCGGAAATGCGTGATGAACGACAAAGGTTGTTATGACATTTCTATATAATCAGGAATGGCCTCTGTTCTCTCTGATTGGAATATGACAAGACAGTGTTACCGCTGGCTGTCACGTGCTTAGGGGCGCCTCCCAACGCGTCAGATCCTGTGACACTCTCGAAGACCGCATCCTCATCATCCACGCCTCCTTCTTGCACACACACACAGGCACACACACACGCACACACACACACACACACACACACACACACACACATACATACATACACACAAACACAAAAAACACACACAAGAAAGAAAGAAACACACACGTTCACACACACACACACATACACACACACAAGAAAGAAAGAAACACACACGTTCACACACACACACACACACACACAAACACACACACACACACACAAGCACAAAAAACACACACAAGAAAGAAAGAAACACACACGTTCACACACACACACACACACACACACACACACACACACACACACACACACACATACACACACACAAGAAAGAAAGAAACACACACGTTCACACACACACACACACACACACACAAACACAAAAAAAAACACACACAAGAAAGAAAGAAACACACACGTTCACACACACACACACACACACAAAAGAACCGTGTTCAACTTCTGAGAATGAAACGCCCTCAAATTTGTGGTAAATGAACACGACTTCTGACTGCCCTTACCGTGTTGTTCTGCATGAACACCACAACCCCAGGAGTGTACCATGCATGGCCGGTGCAAGTCCCATTACGT
>NC_091588.1:23499247-23516747 GCF_042767895.1 Penaeus vannamei
AGTGCGACTGCGCCTTCGAGCGGAGGGTCACGGACTTCTTGCTCTCGAAGGAGTACGAGAAGAAAATCGCCAGACTGAACGCGACGATGCTGGAGCTTCTGGAATCTTCGCACCCGAACCTCCCGGCCTCGTTCCTGCACCGACGAGGACTCGCGGGCGGATGCGACCTCCTGCCGTCGCAGTTCGAGTGAGTCGCCGCCCTTCGGTTGCGTGTCGTTCCTGTTTTATTCGTTGTGGTTCCTCATTTTTCATTCTCATTTCTCCTGTTGTTCTACTTCTGTTTTTTCCCCCTTTTTTTAATGTTTCTCTCTTTTTTTCTCTGTCTCTCTTTCTCAATCTACATTTTTACATACATATTCTTCCAGTTCTTTCGCGTCTCTCTCTCTCTTCACTATTTATATTTCTTCGCTTCCTCTTCCCATTATATTTCTCATTCTTTTATTGTCATTTCCACTTCCTCTCCTTCCCCATCCCCTTCTCCTCCCTCCTCTTCCTTTTCCCTCCTAATAGTTTCCTCTTCTTCCTCATCTTTATCTTCCTCCTTTTCTTCTCTCCTTTCTAACGCCATATATGTTTCATCTATTATATGGTAATTACACCTACATTTAACTTTTAAAAAAATCAAAATATTCATTTTCGAAAAAAAATGTCCTTTCACGGTAATTTAATTTCTATTGCTTTCGATTTTATTTCTAATTATTTATCTCTTGGTGGTTATTTTTTCATGGATTCATTTTCGATTTTTCAGTCTCTGATGTTCATATTCCATTGATCGTTTTCAGTTATTCATTTTCGACTAAACGTTTTCAGTTGATGAAGTATTCTCAATCCTCTCCACTGGGTCGCTTTAACTGTCCATTTTCAGATTTCATTTCCGTTGTTATTCGTGAAGGAAGGGAACTGATATTTGCAACTTAACCAAACCCTCTGATATATATGTGTGTATGTGTGTAAATATATATTTATATATATATATATATATATATATATATATATATATATATATATATATATATATATATACATACTTATATGTATATATATACATATATACTGAATCCCTAAGCATCTCCCTGGGTGCCGCATGATGTGATTGATTTGACTGATACACACACACACACACACACACACACACACACATATATATGAATATATGTATATATGTATACATATATATATATATATATATGTATATATATATATATATATATAATACATATATATAGATAAATCGACAAATAAATAGATACACACACATGTATATGTATATATATATGTACGTATATTTATATACATGCATACGAATGGAAAAAAACACTCTACCGTGCTAATACTATATATGCATATATAGATAAACAGATAGATAGATAGATGCACATACAAACACACACACACATAGATATAGCAGAGCGGTCGTTTAATTAGCAAATATCGTTTTCGCTCCTTTTTCAATGATGATTGAAATGAACAACTCAAAATTACCAAATGAAGGAGATACGTATATATATGTATATACATATGTATATATACACATAACACAACCACACACAGACACACACACACACAGAGACACACAGACACACAAAGACACAGACACAAACACGCCCACACACACACACACATTCACACACAGACACACACACACACGAGTCTAATCTCCCCCCCCCCCCTCCTCAGCATCGACTGGCACAACACGGTGTGGCAGGAGGCGGAGGCGGGCGTCGAGGAGGCGGCGGCGGGCGTGGAGGAGGCGGCGGCGGGCGTGAGGGCGAGCGAGAGCATCCTCCTGTACTCCGCCTTCTACGACCCGAGGACAGGCTCCGGTGAGGGCCGGCGGGGGCGGCGCCGTCGCTCGGAGTTTGGCCTTGAATTGATGTTGTGTGCTCAGCTTTGTCAGTCTATTTATACGTGATGTATATATATACATACACACACACACACACACACACACACATATATATATATATATATATATATATATATATATATATATATATATATATATATATATATATATATATATATATAGAATATATATACCGAATGACTGAGAACTATATTGTAAACTCTGATGAATTTTATCTTCGGATGAAATCTAAGAAGATTGATATTGCTTCATTCTGATGGCATTCAAATTATCCTGTAGAATTATTATTCATAATCATCATTCATAATCTTCATTCCGCAGTACATAGCACCCATCTTCTTTGAGAAGTTCTTGCAGTGTAACTTCCTCTCCGCAATGTCTGGCGCTTCCCTCTCCTTTCCCATGCGCGAGCGAGGTCGAGGGAAGTCTCTCGGACGCTCGAGAAAGCGCAAGAGGGAGGCGTGTCTGAGTCTACGCAAGGTCTCTATTCGAGCCGAGACTGACCTCGTGAGTCGCGCCAAACGCTTTGGATTCCGGACGGACGAATCCGTAGAGCCTTGTGCCGATGGCTTGGTCGCCTTGTGTGCGAGTTCCCATCTCAGGGATAGCAGTGGTTTAAAGATTTAGTATTAATTCCATTTGTGACAATGGATATTCTTTGCTGTGACTTACGGTCTGTTTCATTTTGCCCAAATCTGCCCCTGTGTGCAAGGAATGGCCGGGGTAGAGTGTTGGCTTCCTTCCCTGCTGCGAGACGTGTCAGCTGTCTTGGGGTTCCCGGGCGAGGCTCAGCTTCGCGCATCGGACTCCTCGTGGAGTTCCTCCCAAGCGGCATCGCCGTGGCAGCCGAGGCATAACCATCTCTAGACGAGCGGGCATTCACACGGTGCCCACGGAGGAGGCGCCTTCGTTGCGTCATATGCTGGAAAAGGTCATGGGAATAACCTTTCATTTCCGATGAAGACCTAGTCGGAGCTCGCGAAACGGTTCCGTCTTCGGGAGCCTCTGGAGCTGCTGCGGTGCATGACCAGGTGCAATCGCTGCATGACCTTTCATGAGGGAGATTTAGCTCTCGCTGTGGGAGCTCGCTGTGAGCATACCAGCCAAAGGGGGGAATGACATTGCTCTTGATACTAACGCCATGTGATGTGAAGGTGATGTAGATCGCACACGCATCTATGTATAAGTCCGTGGTTCGCCAACATGCTGTCTCGTTTATGTGGTTTCCAGGTGAGATCCACTCGCACAGGTGAGTCGACTGCGTTGATGAGGATTCGTCGAGAGAGAACGCTGAACTGACCTTCCTTCCCCATGATGATTTTTATCATTATTATTATTATTTATTTATTTATTATCATATCATTATTATTTTTTTGTCACGAGAAATCATACTGACTTGACCTCCTTCCCCATGATGATTTTATTTTTATTATTCATTTATCTATTTATTTATTTATTCCTCATTTTTGCCATGAGAAATAAGACTGACCTGACCTCCTTCCTTCCCCATGATGATTTTTTTTCACGAGCAATAACACCTGACCTGACCTTCCTTCCCTCGTCGCCAGGTCAGCCCCCGTGCGTGCGGATCCTCGGGATGAGTCGCCGCGAGAATCCGGACTCGATGTGGTGCCAGCTGTGGTTCGACGCCCGGGACGCGCCGGTGGCCGTCAGGGTGGCCGGCGTCGGTGAGGCGAAGGGGGAGGGGGGGGGGGGGGGAGAGGGAGAGGGAGAGAGAGAGAGAGGGAAAGAAGGAGAGAAAGAGGGAGAGAGAGCGAGAGAGAGAGATTTGGGGGAGGGAAAAAAAGAGAGAGATGGGGAGAGAGAGAGAGAGAGAGAGAGAGAGAGAGAGAGAGAGAGAGAGAGAGAGACAGACAGACAGGCAGAGAGAGAGAGAGGGAAAGAAGGAGAGAGAGAGAGCGAGAGAGAGATTTGGGGGAGGGAAAAAAGAGAGAGAGAGATGGGGAGAGAAAGAGAGAGAGAGAGAGAGAGAGAGAGAAAGAGAGAGAGAGAGAGAGAGAGAGTGAGGGAGAGAGAAAGAGAGATTGGGGAGAGAGAGAGAGATTTGGGGGGAAGGAGAAAGAGAGAGAGAGAGAGAGAGAGGGAGAGAGAGAAAGAGAGAGAGAGAGAGAGAGGGAGAGAGAGAAAGAGAGAGAGAGAGAGAGAGAGAGAGAGAGAGAGAGAGAGAGAGAGAGAGAGAGAGAGAGAAAGAGAGAGAGAGAGAGAGATAGAGAGAGAGAAAACAAGCATAGACCCTTCCTTATATCTTATTCGTGCATTTATCGACGCCATCTTACCCATGCATTTATCCCTCCTCTATTAATTTCTCTCTCCATCTTATCCATCCATCTTATCCCTCCTCTATTAATTTCTCTTTTCTTAAAAAAAAAAAAAAAAAAACGAACGCCCTCAAGGTAAGAGGGGGGGGACCTCGAGGTGCATTTGATATTTTGATATTTTGAATTTGGATGTGAAACTGAATTTTTGAATTTGAATCTGAATCTGAATTTTTGAATTTGAATCTGAATATGAATTTTTGAATTTGAATCTGAATCTGAATTTTTGAACTTGAATCTGAATATGAATTTTTGAATTTGAATCTGAATTTGAATCTGAATATGAATTTGAATCTGAATTTTTGAATTTGGATGTGAAACTGAATTTTTGAATTTGAATCTGAATTTGAATCTGAATTTTTGAATTTGAATTTGAATCTGAATCTGAATTTTTAAATTTGACTTTAGATCTTGGTTTTGCATTGAAATTTGAATCTGAATCTGAGTTTTGAATTTGAATCTCAACAGGAATCTGAATCTGCTTTTTGAATTTGGATTTGAATTCGAATCTGCTTTATATATATATATATATATATATATTTGGATTTGAATTTGGATGTGAATCTGATTTTTTAAAATTTGAATCTGAATCTGAATTTGAATCTGAATCTGAATCTGAATTTTTGAATTTGAATCTGAATCTGAAATTTTGAATTTGAATCTGAATCTGAATTTGAATCTGAATTTGAATCTGAATCTAAATTTGAATCTGAATTTTTGAATTTGAATCTGAATCTGAATTTGAATTTTTAATTTGAATCTGAATCTGAATCTGAATTTTTGAAATTGAATTTGAATTTGAATCTGAATTTGAATCTGATATTATGAATTTGGATGTGAATCTGACTTTTTGAATTTGAATCTGAATTTGAATCTGAATTTTTGAATCTGAATCTGAATCTGAATTTTTGAATTTGAATCTGAATCTGAATTTCTGAATTTGAATCTGAATTTGAATCTGAATTTTTGAATTTGAATCTGAATCTGAATTTTTGAATTTGAATCTGAATCTGAATTTTTGAATTTGAATTTGAATCTGAATTTTTGAATTTGAATCTGAATCTAAATTTGAATCTGAATTGTTAAATTTGAATCTGAATATGAATCTGAATTTTTAATTTGATTCTGAATCTGAATTTGAATCTGAATTTTTGAATTTGAATCTGAATCTAAATTTGAATCTGAATTTTTGAATTTGAATCTGAATCTGAATATTTGAATTTGAATCTGAATCTGAATTTGAATCTGAATTTTTAAATTTGAATCTGAATCTGAATTTGAATCTGAATTTTTGAATTTGAATCTGAATCTGAATTTTTGAATTTGAATCTGAATCTGAACATTTGAATTTGAATCTGAATCTGAATTTTTTAATTTGAATCTGAATCTGAATTTTTGAATTTGAATCTGAATCTGAATCTGAATCTGAATCTGAATTTTTGAATTTGAATCTGAATATGAATTTTTGAATATGAATCTGAATATGAATTTTTTAATTTGAATCTGAATCTGAATCTGAATCTGCCTTTTGAATTTGGATTTGAATTCGAATCTGCTTTTTGAATTCGAATTTGAATTTGAACTTTTCCCGCCCTGGCCAGGTCGTGGGAGGTCGAGAGCGAGCGTCGTCTGCCTTCGTCGGCGAGCAGGACGGGTGAGTGGGGTGGGGTGGGGTGGGGTGGGGGTGGGGGTGGGGGTGGGGGTGGAGGTGGGGGTGGGGGTGGGGGTGGGGGTGGGGGTGGGGGTGGGGGTGGGGGTGGGGGTGGGGGTGGGGGTGGGGGGGTGGGGGGTGGGGGTGGGGGTGGGTGGGGGGTACTCTAGTGATGTTGATTACGATGATAAAGATATGATGTTGCCCGTTATGTGATGATAATGATGATAGTAATGATGACAATAACGATAGTAATGATGATAATGATAGTGGGAGTTCTGTAATGTTAACGATGATGGTAATGATGATGATATGATAATGATGATATTAATGATGATGATAATGATGATAATGATGATAACAATAATAATAGTAATAGTAATGATAATAATAATGATTATGATAATATTGATGATAGTAATACTAACTATAACAAAGGTAATAATGAAATTGATGATGATAATGATTATAGCAATAATAAGGATAATAATAATAATAATAATAATAATAATAATAATAACAAAAATGTAACAATAATAACAACAATATTGATAACGATAGGAAAGATAATTGGGATAACATTATATATTACAATAATCATCATAATAGTAATAAGGATAATTATGATAAAAATAATGATAAAAATAATGAAAACAATATTAATGATGATAGGAATTACAACAAAAACAACATTAATAATAACGTCAACATCAATAAAAACAGTGATAATAATAACAATAATTATGATTATAACAATATTGATAGCAATGATACTAACAATGATAATAATAGCTATACCCCCCCCCCAGCAAGGACCCGCCCACCTGGAGCGTCGCCGTCTGTGGCCCCGCCCTCTTCTACTACAACGAAGACTTCTCCGACCGCCTCATCGAATGGCTCGAGACGCTGCGGGCCATGGGCGTGGCGAAGGTCTTCCTGTACGAGACCGACGTGGCGCCCACACTAAGCCAGGTTCTACGCCACTACGAGCAGGACGGCTTGGTCAGCACCTTGCCGTACTCCTATCCGCCGCCGTATCCGAATCACCCGGCGACGCGATGGTTCGTGTGGCCTTTGTTTTGGTTTTTCGCTTCGTTCGGATCCGTTGACTTCGACTTGGGATGGTGTTTTGTGATGGTGGTGAGGGGTGGGAAGAGGAAAGGGGATGTGAAAAATAGTTATATATTGTTATTACTCATTCTGATGAAACTTTTGATGATAGATTTTATTTTCTCTACCTTTTCTCCTTTTCCTTTCTCAACCTCATTCTTCCCCCCTCCCTCTCTGCCTTCCTTCTCCCCTCCTCCTCTCAGGATATGGAGACACCTCGAATCCGAAAATTACTTCAGCCAAGAGAACGTCTACTTCAGCGACTGCGTGCTGAGGCACATGCACGAGTACCGCTTCATCGCCCACTTCGACCCCGATGAAGTGCCTGTCCTCCCGCACCACCAGACGCTTCCCGGGCTGGTCGCCGAGCTGCTCAGGTAGGGGTCACAACGCTCGATGGGGTCACTGGGGTCCATGTGGGGTCACTGGGGTCCCCGTGGTCATTGAGAGTCCTTGGGGTCGCTGGGGTCATTGTGGTCCTTGCTCTTCCGGGGAGCACACAGGGAAAATGTCATAAATTCGCTCGCTGCCAAGTGATACTCCGCTGCCAAAGGCTATGGGCCACTGGCCCTTCCTCCAAATACAAAAGTCCGAAGTCATACTACACAGACTAAGACTGGGTTACCCATGCACTTGGCAAACTATTGATGACGAGACTGCCAGGTTATGCGAACACTGCAGCGAGTCTAACGCCACCCTGTTACATTATTTGCAGACTTGTGAACACAATTTCTAAGACAGGGACTACCCACCACAGCCGCCGAGCTGGTAAAAAGGGTTTGCCACATGCTTCCTCCGTGGCAGCTGGATCGCTTGCTTGCAATTCAGGCACCACGATAGCAAACAGTTCAAAGAAAACACTTGAGTTGACTTGAAATAGTTGACACAGGCCGGGCCACTCTAGAGAAAAGGACCGGGCGAAGCAAGACCGCAAATCTAACTGAACTGAACTGAACTGTAAGACATTGCTGTAGATGAACTAAATAGTAGCGTTTTTAAGTGCCTGGGGACGATACTGTCATAATCTGCTGTAGATATAAGGGCATGCTTTTTGTTATGAGTTCTCCCGCGTTGTGTACAACTCACAACACAAAACATATTTAAGTACATAAACCGGTCGTATCCTTAAAGAACATGGAATCCACTCTTTGAAGCACAAATCCTCTACGAAGGAACAATACCGCGAAAGAATTGGCCTGATATACCACACTGAGGCGAGAGGATAAGAATATTTATGTTGAAACTGGCAGTCCTGAAGTCACGTTAAGGCTTCCTACAATCGTGAGGATTCTGGCATAAGAAAATTGTGTCAATTTGCGTTACATAATTTCTTTAAGCATACGGCCATAAGTATCTATAATCACCAAGAGACATACTGTAACTAGAATGGATATAGAGGCCCTTTTAAGTGCTCAGAGACAAAGACCATGATATGTGCGTGTGTGTGTATTATATATATATATATATATATATATATATATATATATATATATATATATATATATATATATATATATATATAGATAGATAGATAGATAGATAGATAGATAGATAGATAGAGAGAGAGAGAGAGAGAGAGAGAGAAAGAGAGAGAGAGAGAGAGAGAGAGAATGAACGAAATGGAGAGAACGAGACAGAGAGCGAGAGAAAGAGAAAGGATTTTGACATCGCGTCCCCCTCTCACCCTTCACCACCCTCCCCCCCCCCCCCCCCACGCAGGACCTCCTCGGGCAAGGCCTACCCAGCCTACAATCTGCAGATGATCAACTTCTACGAGGACCTCCCGCCCGTGGAAGAGGTGCGCGATCTCCCTCCCTTCCTGTGGGTCCTCAGGCACGCCGCGCGACTCAAGGAGGACCCCGCGTTCGTCACGGGCCACTCCAAGCCCATCTTCGACATGGACTTCGCGCGTGGAGTGTTCTCGCACGCGCCCGTGACGTGCCTGGGTGAGGTTCCTGTGATTTTTCTTTTTGCTTCTTTTATTCCTGGTTAATTGATTGATTTTTTGTCGTTACAGAGAATCCACATGACGTTTTTCTTCTTCCTTTGTCGTTACAAGGAGGCAATGCGACGTGTTGATTTTTAATTGTTGTTACAGTGAACCCACAGGATATTTTCTTTTTTGTTATTATAGTGAACCAAAATGACATTTTTTTAGTCATTTCAGAAAACAGATTTGGCATTTTTTCTTTTTGTCTTTACAGAAAACACATGAATTATTTTTGTCTTTACAGAAATCCTATATGACATTTCCTTCTTTTTTTGTCAATACAGACAACCAAATTGCCTTTTATGTCATTACAGAACATTCATATGACACATTTCTTCTTCTTCTTTTTGTCATTACGAAGAGCCAATATAACAAGTGTTGATGAGATTCAATTTTCTTTTTTTTTCTTTTTTGTCGTTATGTCCCCATTCTACACATCCGTTCTAGCTCCCAACCCCGTGCCGATCGAGGAACCGAACAGGAACGGGAGAGATCGGAAGGAGACCGTAACGGGGTCTTAAAGGAACGCCAGGGAACGTTAATGGACTTCCTTCGACCGGTAGGAACGGCTGGGACAGCTGAGTTCCGGCTGCCTTTCAAAAATGTCAGCCGTTCCCCTCCAGTTCAGAGTGAACGGCGTCGAGTCCTGAACACGTCGGCAATTGAACGGACAAGGCAACGCGAACGGACGGGAAGGGAACGGCCTCCCAAATTCATCCCACACCTGTAGCGTTCCCATGCCGTTCCCTGCCGTTCCCTCCTCTTCTCATGCCGATCCTGCAACCTCCTGAGCCGGTCCAAGATAACATTTTTTACTCTCCGGTAGTGTTCCGAAATCTCTGTAATGGCGTCCTGATTTCGTCCCAGCCGTTCCAATGCGGGGAAGGCTGGATCAGTAGCGACTCGAGGAGGTGTCATGGCGTCTGATTCTATTTTTGGAAAGATCACGTGGGGTTCATTTCGATGACGTCACCAAAGTCCCGGATGCTTTGTGAATATGGTCGATCATTCTGGTCCTTTCAGTTTTCAAAAGGGAAGGAAAACAATGATTTTGATGGTTATATTTTCCCTGAACAATCATCAAAATAGCCCTGTGGGACGCCGTGACACCTCGAGTTGCTGCTGATCTCGCCTTCCCCGTTCCAATACCGGCCAAACCGCTCCATACCTTTCCCTAAATGTTCCGACCACTGTTTCAAAAGTCCTCTTACCGCTCACAGTCCCGACCTAGCTAGAGTTCACACCGCCTTGCGAGAATTGTTCATCAGGTGCAATAATCAGAGAAAACAGCCGTTCATACAGCGTCTGATTGGCAGGGCAGCCGTCCCGAGGCTAGCCAGAGCCCGGATTCTCAAAGGAGCCTCGAGTTAGGACGCGCTGGAGCCCTTAACCGTCCTGCTGTATTTCCCTTGTTTAAGAGCGAAGGGAGTTGCTTTCCCGCCCGCCGTGAAGCGCTGAAGGCTGCTCTCCCCCTTTAACCTAAGGCGCCTTCACTCGCACCAACATGGCGGGTCCCTTGCTCTGTGTGTGGGCCGTAAGATCGCTCGTAAGTTAAGGCGCCTTAAGGAGATACGGAGCCTTAACGCCCTTGAGAATCCGGCCCCAGAATCACGGGAGGCAAGATGGACGCGTAGAACGGGGGCATTGCAGAGATCCTTGCAATATGCTGGCGACCTTTTTGTCGTTGCAGTGTTTGCAGTTGAATTATTCATGAACTATTTATTAAGGTTTTATTTATTATATATATATATATATATATTTATTTATTTATTTATTTATAATTGTTACTATTGTTGTTGTTCCTTTTATTATTATCGTTGGTTATTGCTCTTTTCTTTTTCGTTTTTTCTATCTTTCCCTTGTCCTGATTGTCCATTCTTCTTTTTCTTCTTATTTTTCCATCTTTTTCCTTCTCCTTTTTATTTTTTCTCCCCTTCCTCTTCCTCCTCCCTTTCCTTCCCTTTCTCCCCCACTTGGCATCGTTATTCTTCTTATTATTGCTGTTACTGTTATTATCGTTATCGTAGTTGTAACCGTTATCATTTTCATCATTTTCATCATTTTCATCATTTTCATCATTATCATTATCATCATTTTCATCATTATCATTATCATCATTTTCATCATTATCATTATCATCATTTTCATCATCATTATCATCATTTTCATCATTATCAATATCATCATCATTATCATCATTCTCATCATTGTTATTGTTGTTACCATTATCATCATCCTTATCATTATCAAACATTATCATGATTATTATTTTCATGATAATTATTACCATCATCATTACAATAGGATGGTTATTGTCCTTGCATTTCTTGACTAATTTATAATCTAAAAATGTCGATCTGCTCGACACACTTAATAAGTTTCAGTCGCACATTTTCCCATTTACTTCAATCATTTAATTTTAGTAATAGACCAGGAATAATAATAATAATAGAAATAATAAGAAAATAAGAAGAAAATAAATAAGCCATATCAGAAATATACTTAAATCAATTGTTTTCTGCAGGTATGTGCGAGGCTGTGAAAAGGGTAAGTCCAAGCCTGGCTTACCTTGGGCACTTCAAAGGGACCTGTGGAGAGAAGTGCCAAGACAAAGACCTATTGAGGACAGAGACAGCACATCTGCGATACAGGGATTTGGTCCTTCAGGCTGTCACTTCCGTTAAGAAGAAGCTACAGCTGGTCTAGTTTAGTGTCAGCTCTGAACTGGAGTATTAAAATATCCTTATGTCGTTTTACTCTTGTATAATGAATTATTACGATTTTTCCAGCTACCTCATACACCGTGGTTGTATTTCCCCCTTTTTCTTAGAAATAAATGTAGGTTTAGTTTAGTCCTGACTTTTTCAACCAGTATCAGAGTTTGTTCAGCTTCAATTTTCAATAGTTCAATCATAGAGGACTTAGGCAAGATATTGTTAATTCATCATTAAATTAAACAGATGAAAGCAATTTGTTTCTAAAGAAGAGAGAGGGGGGGGGGGGAGAGCGAGAGAGAAAGCGAGACGGGGGAAGTGAAAAATAGAGAAGGGAGGAGAGAGAAAGAGAGAGAGATGGTGGGGTGAAAGAGAGAAAGAGAGAGAGATTGGGAGGCGAAAGAGAGAAAGAGAGAGAGGAGAGAGAAAGAGAGGGGAGAGAGAAAGAGAGAGAGGGGGGGAGAGAAAGAGAGAGAGAGGGGGGGAGAGCGAAAGAGAAAGAGACTGAGAGAGAGAAGAGAGAGAAAGAGAGAGAGGGGAGAGAGAAAGAGAGAGAGAGAGAGAGAGAGAGAGAGAAGAGAGAAGAGAGAGAGAGAGAAGAGAGAAGAGAGAGAGAAGAGAGAGAGAGAGAGAGAGAGAGGAGAGAGAGAAAGGGAGAGAAACAGAGAGAGGGGAGAAACAAAGAGAGAGAGGGAGAATGAAAGAGAAAGGAGAGAGAGTGTCGGAAGAATATTCGAGCGAAATAGATAAGAACATTTTTAGCCGAATCACGGGAAGCCATGTGAACCGCGGAACGCTAGGTGACCTGACCTGGGCGTGGCCACAGACACCAAGGCGCCCAAGCTGACCCCACGCGACGGAACGGCCAGTGCGACCTAAGACACGACATCCTCAAATCCCCCTTGGCTGACCTCCTTCAACGTCATAAGAAGAAAAAGAAGAATGGACAATCAGGACAAGGACAAGGGAAAGATAGAAAAAAAAACGAAAAAGAAAAGAGCAATAGCCAACGATAATAATAAAAGGAACAACAACAATAGTAACAATTATAAATAATTTCTTGCCGCCTGAAGAATGAAATATAAGAAGCACCACGGACTTTGTCTATAACCGCTTTGTGAATTCCTCACAGAGAGAGAGGGAGTGTATGTGAGCGTGTGCGTGTGTGTGTGTGCGTGAGTGAGTCAGTCTGTATGAGTGTGAATGTACAAATACACCAAAGTTAAGTAATGCACCCATGAAATTTACAGGAACAAGTTGTGAATATAAAAATGGCGAAAAATTTCCACCTTCACAGCCCTTGAATAAAGATATATAGCTAAACTGTAGATCTTTTATTATTGGTTCTGCATATACAAGCCTATGTACATAAAAATTACAACTTATTCATATTTTGGAAATAGTAGTAACATTATTAGAAGCATCATATAACAGCAAACTTGACATCTTGGTAACTAAAAACTAAAAATTCACATTAATAATTTACATGTATAGCCTTCGATCTGACATTAGAATCATAATATTTGTTAAACTGAAAACATGTACTTAATTTGCAAAAGAAAAATGAAAAACCAAACCGTATACACCATTCCTCTAAAACTAACATACACAAAAACTTCATCACATTCATTGTCTACAAAAATGTAACACAGAGGGCACTGATAGCACAATTCGAAGGAATGTGTTGTTTTTTCCTCAGGTCTCCGTAATTGACTGAGGACTTTTACATGCACATACTTTTAATACTTTTAATGTTATTTTTATAGCATAATTATTAGAATGTTACCAATAACAGTAAGTACAATAAAACCTTAAAAAAGACAGCTTTCCAAAAACAAAGAAAATGATAATCAGATAAGATAGGTAGGACTAATAATTGACTCCTTGGTAACTCAGCACTTGTGGGGCCATCTGTCTTTCTCTCTCTCTCTCTCTCTCTCTCTCTCTCTCTCTCTTTTCTCTCCTCTCTCTCTTTCTCTCCCGCCCTCTCCCTCTTTCTCTCTCTTTCTCCCCCCCCCTCTCTCTCTTCCTCCCTCTCTCTCTCTCTCTTTCCCTTTCCCCTCTCTCTCCCTCTTTCTCTTTTTTCTCTGTTTCTCTCCCCCCCCCCCCTCTCTCTCTTTATCTCTCCCCCTCTCTCTTTTCTCCCCCCTTCTCTCTTTCTCTTCCCCCCCCCCCTCTCTCTCTTTCTCCACCCTCTCTCTCTCTTTCTCTCTTTCTCTCTCTCTCTCTTTCTCTCTCCCCTCTCTCTCTTTATCTCTCGCTCTCTCCTTTCTCTCTCTCTTCTTTAGAAACAAATTGCTTTCATCTGTTTAATTTAATGATGAATTAACAATATCTTGCCTAAGTCCTCTATGATTGAACTATTGAAAATTGAAGCTGATCAAACTCTGATACTGGTTGAAAAAGTCAGGACTAAACTAAACCTACATTTATTTCTAAGAAAAAGGGGGAAATACAACCACGGTGTATGAGGTAGCTGGAAAAATCGTAATAATTCATTACACAACAGTAAAACGACATAAGGATATTTTAATACTCCAGTTCAGAGCTGACACTAAACTAGACCAGCTGCAGCTTCTTCTTAACGGAAGTGACAGCCTGAAGGACCAAATCCCTGTATCGCAGATGTGCTGTCTCTGTCCTCAATAGGTCTTTGTCTTGGCACTTCTCTCCACAGGTCCCTTTGAAGTGCCCAAGGTAAGCCAGGCTTGGACTTACCCTTTTCACAGCCTCGCACATACCTGCAGGAAACAATTGATTTAAGTATATTTCTGATATGGCTTATTTATTTTCTTCTTATTTTCTTATTATTTCTATTATTATTATTATTCCTGGTCTATTACTAAAATTAAATGATTGAAGTAAATGGGAAAATGTGCGACTGAAACTTATTAAGTGTGTCGAGCAGATCGACATTTTTAGATTATAAATTAGTCAAGAAATGCAAGGACAATAACCATCCTATTGTAATGATGATGGTAATAATTATCATGAAAATAATAATCATGATAATGTTTGATAATGATAAGAATGATGATAATGGTAACAACAATAACAATGATGAGAATGATGATAATGATGATGATATTGATAATGATGAAAATGATGATAATGATGATGAAAATGATGATAATGATAATGATGAAAATGATGATAATGATAATGATGAAAATGATGATAATGATAATGATGAAAATGATGATAATGATGAAAATGATGAAAATGATAACGGTTACAACTACGATAACGATAATAACAGTAACAGCAATAATAAGAAGAATAACGATGCCAAGTGGGGGAGAAAGGGAAGGAAAGGGAGGAGGAAGAGGAAGGGGAGAAAAAATAAAAAGGAGAAGGAAAAAGATGGAAAAATAAGAAGAAAAAGAAGAATGGACAATCAGGACAAGGACAAGGGAAAGATAGAAAAAACGAAAAAGAAAAGAGCAATAACCAACGATAATAATAAAAGGAACAACAACAATAGTAACAATTATAAATAAATAAATAAATATATATATATATATATATATATATATATATATATATATATATATATATATATATATAATAAATAAAACCTTAATAAATAGTTCATGAATAATTCAACTGCAAACACTGCAACGACAAAAAGGTCGCCAGCATATTGCAAGGATCTCTGCAATGCCCCCATTCTACGCGTCCATCTTGCCTCCCGTTCTCAAGTGATTCTGGGGCCGGATTCTCAAGGGCGTGGGATGTGGGATGAATTTGGGAGGCCGTTCCCTTCCCGTCCGTTCGCGTTGCATTGCCCAAGTTCCGTTAACGATCCATCCGTTCAATTGCCGACGTGTTAAGGACTCGACGCCGTTCACTCTGAACTGGAGGGGAACGGCTGACATTTTGGAAAGGCAGCCGGAACTCAGCTGTCCCAGCCGTTCCTACCGGTCGAAGGAAGTCCATTAACGTTCCCTGGCGTTCCTTTAAGACCCCGTTACGGTCTCCTTCCGATCTCTCCCGTTCCTGTTCGGTTCCTCGATCGGCACGGGGTTGGGAGCTAGAACGGATGTGTAGAATGGGGACATAACGACAAAAAAAAAAAAAAAATTGAATCTCACCAACACTTGTTATATTGGCTCTTCGTAATGACAAAAAGAAGAAGAAGAAAAGTGTCATATGAATGTTCTGTAATGACATAAAAGGCAATTTGGTTGTCTGTATTGACAAAAAAGAAGGAAATGTCATATAGGATTTCTGTAAAGACAAAAATAATTCATGTGTTTTCTGTAAAGACAAAAAGAAAAAATGCCAAATCTGTTTTCTGAAATGACAAAAAAAAAGGCATTTTGGTTCTCTATAATAACAAAAAAGAAAATATCCTATGGGTTCACTGTAACAACAATTAAAAATCAACATGTCACATTGCCTCCTTGTAACGATAAAAGAAGAAGAAAAACGTCATGTGGATTCTCTGTAACGACAAAAAATCAATCAATTAACCAGGAATAAAAGAAGAAGAAAGAAAAATCACAGGAACCTCACCCACGCACGTCACGGGCGCGTGCGAGAACACTCCACGCGCGAAGTCCATGTCGAAGATGGGCTTGGAGTGGCCCGTGACGAACGCGGGGTCCTCCTTGAGCCGCGCGGTGTGCCTGAGGACCCACAGGAAGGGAGGGAGATCGCGCACCTCTTCCACGGGCGGGAGGTCCTCGTAGAAGTTGATCATCTGCAGATTGTAGGCTGGGTAGGCCTTGCCCGAGGAGGTCCTGCGTGGGGGGGGGAGGGGTGGTGGTGAAGGGTGAGAGGAGGACGCGATGTCAAAATTCTTTCTCTTTCTCTCGCTCTCTGTCTCGTTCTCTCCATTTCGTTCATTCTCTCTCTCTCTCTCTCTCTTTCTCTCTCTCTCTCTCTCTCTCTCCCTCTCTCTCTCTCTCTCTCTCTCTCTCTCTCTCTATATATATATATATATATATATATATATATATATATATATATATATATATATATATATATATATATATATATATAATACACACACACGCACCATATCATGGTCTTTGTCTCTGAGCACTTAAAAGGGCCTCTATATCCATTCTAGTTACAGTATGGCTCTTAGTGATTATAGATACTTATGGCCGTATGCTTAAAGAAATTATGTAACGCAAATTGACACAATTTTCTTATGCTAGAATCCTCACGATTGTAGGAAGCCTTAACGTGACTTCAGGACTGCCAGTTTCAACATAAATATTCTTATCCTCTCGCCTCAGTGTGGTATATCAGGCCAATTCTTTCGCGGTATTGTCCCTCAGTAGAGGATTTGTGCTTCAAAGAGTGGATTCCATGTTCTTTAAGGATACGACCGGTTTATGTACTTAAATATGTTTTGTGTTGTGAGTTGTACACAACGCGGGAGAACTCATAACAAAAAGCATGCCCTTATATCTACAGCAGATTATGACAGTATCGTCCCCAGGCACTTAAAAACGCTACTATTTAGTTCACCTACAGCAATGTATTACAGTTCAGTTCAGTTAGATTTGTGGTCATGCTTCGCCCGGGCCTTTTCTCTAGAGTGGCCCGGCCTGTGACAACTATTTCTAGTTAACTCAAGTGTTTTCTTTGAACTATGCTATCGTGGTGGCTGAATTGCAAGCAAGCGACCCAGCTGCCACGGAGGAAGCATGTGGCAAACCCTTTTTACCAGCTCGGCGGCTGTGGTGGGTAGTCCCTGTCTTAGAAATTGTGTTCACAAGTCTGCAAATAATGTAACAGGGTGGCGTTAGACTCGCTGCAGTGTTTGCATAACCTGGCAGTCTCGTCATCAATAATTTGCCAAGCGCATGGGTAACC
>NC_091588.1:23524247-23527652 GCF_042767895.1 Penaeus vannamei
TATCTATATATATGTATTATATATATATATATATATATATATATATATATATATACATATATATATATATATATATATATATATATATATATATATATATATATGTATACATATATACATATATTCATATATATGTGTGTGTGTGTGTATCAGTCAAATCAATCACATCATGCGGCACCCAGGGAGATGCTTAGGGATTCAGTATATCTGTATATATATACATATGAGTATATATATATATATATATATATATATATATATATATATATATATATATATATATATATATATATATATTTACACACATACACACATATATATCAGAGGGTTTGGTTAAGTTGCAAATATCAGTTCCCTTCCTTCACGAATAACAACGGAAATGAAATCTGAAAATGAACAGTTAAAACGACCCAGTGAAGATGATTGAGAATACTTCATCAACTGAAAACGTTTAGTCGAAAATGAATAACTGAAAACGATCAATGGAATATGAACATCAGAGACTGAAAAATCGAAAATGAATCCATGAAAAAATAACCACCAAGAGATAAATAATTAGAAATAAAATCGAAAGCAATAGAAATTAAATTACCGTGAAAGGACATTTTTTTTCGAAAATGAATATTTTGATTTTTTTAAAAGTTAAATGTAGGTGTAATTACCATATAATAGATGAAACATATATGGCGTTAGAAAGGAGAGAAGAAAAGGAGGAAGATAAAGATGAGGAAGAAGAGGAAACTATTAGGAGGGGAAAGGAAGAGGAGGTAGGAGAAGGGGATGGGGGAGGAGAGGAAGTGGAAATGACAATAAAAGAATGAGAAATATAATGGGAAGAGGAGGCGAAGAAAGATAAATAGTGAAGAGAGAGAGAGACGCGAAAGAACTGGAAGAATATGTATGTAAAAATGTAGATTGAGAAAGAGAGAGAGAGATAAAAAGAGAGAAACATTAAAAAAGGGAAAAAAAACAGAAGTAGAACAACAGGAGAAATGAGAATGAAAAATGAGGAACCACAACGAATAAAACAGGAACGACACGCAACCGAAGGGCGGCGACTCACTCGAACTGCGACGGCAGGAGGTCGCATCCGCCCGCGAGTCCTCGTCGGTGCAGGAACGAGGCCGGGAGGTTCGGGTGCGAAGATTCCAGAAGCTCCAGCATCGTCGCGTTCAGTCTGGCGATTTTCTTCTCGTACTCCTTCGAGAGCAAGAAGTCCGTGACCCTCCGCTCGAAGGCGCAGTCGCACTTGGCGGTGTGGGCGGCGGCGTGACTGGTTTTTCCTTCGTGACTGGTTTTTGCTTCGTGACTGTTCTTTCCTTCGTGACTATTTGTGTCGTGACTGTTTTTCCCTTCGTGACTATTTGTGTCGTGACTGTTCTTTCCTTCGTGACTATTTGTGTCGTGACTGTTCTTTCCTTCGTGACTATTTGTGTCGTGACTGTTTTTTCCTTCGTGACTAGTTGTGTCGTGACTGTTCTTTCCTTCGTGACTATTTGTGTCGTGACTGTTCTTTCCATAGCGACTTTTTGAAACGTGACTGTTTTTTCTTTCGTGACTATTTGTGACGTGACTGTTCTTTCCTTCGTGACTAGTTGTGTCGTGACTGTTCTTTCCTTCCTGACTTTTTGCAGCGTGACTGTTTTTTCCTTCGTAACGGCCTTTCTCTTCGCTCTCCTTTGGGTATTTGGGGACCGCGATGGTTAGGGTGTCCTCGCTTCCTTTGGCGTTCGTGTAGTCGGAGTCTCGCCAGGACTCGGGCGTGGCGGCAGCGTCGCGGGCGGTTTGCAGCATGGCGAAAGTCAGCAAACACGTTATAGCGAAGCAGAGGAGGCGTTTGACCGAGAGCCTGTGGAGAGACAGGAAGTGAATCTATTCGGTATATTATGTAAGGGAAGGTGGAAAGGCGTTCTTTGGATAGCGGAGGACATATTGATGATAATGACAGTAATTGAGATGGTGATGACGATGATCATGAAGACAGGGATGGTGAGAGTGACGGAGCGTGTGAAGGCGTGAGTGACGGGCGATGATGATGAAGACGGGACGAGGTTTCGACACCAGGATCGTCGAACTTCCAACGCCAAGTGGATCGTCAGCTCAGGTCTGATATAAATATTCTTTGTAATCTCGACAGGAATGATAACTGAGGATGAATTTGAAGACAGAGATGATGCTATTGAGGACATGATACAATATTAGTTAAAAAAGGAAGGCTGGGGGTGGCGTTGGCGGGAAGAGGATAGTCGCGTTGGTGACGACCAAGGTAGCAATAAAGGCGGCGGCACAGTATCTGCCCCTGACGCATGTGAGCGAGATTTGCGAAGTCTGGCAGGTGATACTTTGCAACTGCTGTCATTTCTGCCATAGCCTCAGGGCTAATATCTGTTCATTCCTTCGTGACTATTTATGTTGTGACTGTTCTTTCCTTCGGGACTATTTGTGTCTTGACTGTTTTTTTCTCCGTGACTATTTGTGCCGTTACTGTTTTTTCCTTCGTGACTATTTGTGTCGTGACTGTTTTTTTTTTTTTTCTCCGTGACTATTTGTGCCGTGACTGTTTTTTCCTTCGTGACTGTTTGACAGCTGGGTCGCTTGCTTGCAATCCAGCCACCACGACAAGCATACACTTCAAAGACAGCGCAAGAGTGAACTAGAAATAGCTGGCACAGGCCGGGCCACTAGAGGAAAGGCCCGGGCGAAGCAAGTCTTGGCAGATCGAACCGAACTGGGCTGAAGTGTCCGCGTCCTGGAGTTCCCTGCTGTGACCGGGCGCCGCGGGGGGGGGGGGGGGGGTACGGTCTGTAAGCTCAGTCAGGTTGAGCTTCGCATATCCGGCTCCGCGGGGGGGGGGGGGGGGTACGGTCTGTAAGCTCAGTCAGGTTGAGCTTCGCATATCCGGCTTATCCTTATCTGTCTGCTGCTACTGGCTGCGCTGTGCTATTTACTATGGCACTGATGATCACACTTCGATGACCGTGAAACATAAGGTCAGAGAGATGGGGATAATGTCATTAACGCTGATATTTTCGCTACTGCTCTTTGTGCTACTGTGCTACTAACTATTTTGTCTGCATGTTTCTTACTAAAAAAAAAAAAAAAAAAAAAAAAAAAAATACGTCATAATTATAGAAAAAAAAATCATAACATGAACTGACTCCCTAACTGCCAACGAAAGAAAGAATAGGCAAAAAATAGAGAAATAAAATTAAGATGTGATAATTACATAAGTAATGAGGCGTTAACCCCAAAGCACATTTAACTAATTTGATTCAAATGTTTATATATTTTGAATGTTTATATATTTTGAAATGTTTATATATTTTGAATTTATGTACTAAACGGCAACTCACCTTGTCCTCGGAAAACGCATTGTCATCACTAGGACTGGAATAAAAATGGGAG
>NC_091588.1:23557694-23562694 GCF_042767895.1 Penaeus vannamei
TGTCTATCTATCTATCTATCTATCTATCTGACTGTCTATCTATCTATCTACCTACCTATCTATCTATCTATCTATCTATCTATATATATATATTGTGGGATGGGATTGGTAACCCTGCGACCTGGTGCTGCTGTGAATGCTTATGTTTGCTTGCGTGTGCGTGTATGTGTATGATTGTGTGTGTGTGAGATGTATGTAGCCTCTCTATATACACACGTTTACATATATACACATGATTTTCTCTCTGTACATCCTGTCTTCCCAAACCTCTCTTTTTGTTTGTGTTGGAATAAGTAATCTACCCACCTCTTAACGCTTTCATTAACATATATATATATATATATATATATATATATATATATATATATATATATATATATATATATATATATATCGGAATAACTTTCTTTCGAACTCGCCTGTTTTTTTTTTTTTTTTTTTTTTTTTTTTTGGGGGGGGGGGGTCGGGTCTAGTCATTTTGTTTAGCCTTTTATTTCGTTCTATTGTTTTTTTTTACCTTTTTAGTTGAGTTTCCCCTTTTTAATAGTCGTTTTCTCTTTTTTTTCGATTCTACACAGTCATCTTATATCCTTGCTTTTAAGACTCGAAAGTCTATGTACTTTATTTTCTTTTTAATTTATTGGATGTTATATTTGATTTCTATTATTATCTGATCTCTAGAGCATTTTACACTAATCTACTTTTATATCTACTTATTGTTCAACATTTAATTTTATTTTCACTTGAGATTATCTTTTTATCTTTTCTTCCGGTCTTTTTACAATACGTTTTTATATCCTGGAAGGTGAAGTATGATTTTTTTATAAATAAGAAAGATGGTATGGTTCGTGACGTAGTTGGTGACGTCACGAACGCTATAAATATTGCCAAAAACGGCGCGAAATATTCTCAGTCTTGACTAGGTACCCTGTGTGTCACTTTTATTTTAGTGATGTTGAATTATTTACTCAACTTATCTTAATTATAAGCATCATCTTAATATTTTTTTTTTTCAATTTCAAGCCATTCATGAAGTGATTAGCGATCCTAGAATTTTAATCATAATAGAACTCGTAAGGAGTATGACTCGAGATATTGTTTTACTCAATTATTTTACTAAGTACATTATGAGTTCTTAAGATACTTTGCCTTTCATATTATAAGTAAGAACTTAAGGAGCAGCAAGTTACTATGAATATGAAACCCCTAAGCTGGACGTCAAGTTGATGATAATTATGCTCGGTCGATAATGATGATTATGCTCACTGATGATAATAATTGATGATAATTATGCTTAATTAATTTGATAATTATAATTAATTTCATGATAATTATGCTTAATTAATTTGATAATTATAATTAATTTCATGATAATTATGCTTAATTAATTTGATAATTATAATTAATTTCATGATAATTATGCTTAATTAATAAGTTGATAATTATAATTAGTTTCATGATAATTATGCTTAATTAATTTGATAATTATAATTAATTTCATGATAATTATGCTTAATTAATTTGATAATTATAATTAATTTCATGATAATTATAATTAATTTCATGATAATTATGCTTAATTATTTTGATAATTATGATTAATTTCATGATAATTATGCTTAATTAATTTGATAATTATAATTAATTTCATGATAATTATGCTTAATTAATAAGTTGATAATTATAATTAGTTTCATGATAATTATGCTTAATTAATTTGATAATTATAATTAATTTCATGATAATTATGCTTAATTAATTTGATAATTATAATTAATTTCATGATAATTATAATTAATTTCATGATAATTATGCTTAATTATTTTGATAATTATGATTAATTTCATGATAATTATGCTTAATTAATTTGATAATTATAATTAATTTCATGATAATTATGCTTAATTAATAAGTTGATAATTATAATTAATTTCATGATAATTATGCTTAATTGATAAGTTGATAATTATAATTAATTTCATGATAATTATTCTTATTTAATAAGTTGATAATTATGCTTAATTAATAAGTTGATAATTATAATTAATTTCAAGATGATTATGCTTAATTAATTTGATAATTATAATTGATTTCATGATAATTATGCTTAATTAATAAGTTGATAATTATGCTTAATTAATAAGTTGATAATTATAATTAATTTCATGATAATTATGCTTAATTAATTTGATAATTATAATTGATTTCATGATAATTATGCTTAATTAATAAGTTGATAATTATGCTTAATTAATAAGTTGATAATTATGCTTAATTAATAAGTTGATAATTATAATTAATTTCAAGATGATTATGCTTAATTAATTTGATAATTATAATTAATTTCATGATAATTATGCTCATAAAAATAATTATGCGTACCTAGATGCTTCACTACACGGCAACTAGTCACGCTGAACCCACACACTGACACGCATACTAATAGCAATAGAGGAATGAATACGTCACTGTTTGAAAGGATAGGTGTGAAATTAATTATAATTATCAAATTAATTAAGCATAATTATCATGAAATTAATTATAATTATCAAATTAATTAAGCATAATTATCATGAAATTAATTATGATTATCAAATTGATTAAGCATAACTATCATGAAATTAATTATAATTATCAAATTAATTAAGCATAATTATCATGAAATTAATTATAATTATCAAATTAATTAAGCATAATTATCAGGAAATTAATTATGATTATCAAATTAATTAAGCATAATTATCATGAAATTAATTATAATTATCAAATTAATTAAGCATAATTATCATGAAATTAATTATAATTATCAAATTAATTAAGCATAATTATCATGAAATTAATTATAATTATCAAATTAATTAAGCATAATTATCATGAAATTAATTATAATTATCAAATTAATTAAGCATAATTATCATGAAATTAATTATAATTATCAAATTAATTAAGCATAATCATCATGAAATTAATTATAATTATCAAATTAATTAAGCATAATTATCATCAATTATTATCATCAATGAGCATAATTATCGTTATCGACCGAGCATAATTATCATCAACTTGACGTCCAGCTTAAGGGTTTCATATTCATAGTAACTGTTTTTACAAATAATATTCATAGAGAGCAAAACATCTTAAGAACTCATAATGTACTTCGTAAAATAATTGTCTTCTAGGAATAGGCAGTGACTAGTTAGTTGAATAGGATCGCAAATTGGAAATGGAAAGAATTGCACAAAAGGGGAAGTATTTATTCAAGTACACATGCTACATACATGGAATTTCTAAACACACACACACACACACACACATACAAGCAAACACATACATAAAATCACCACACACGCACACACGAGGACTCACCCGTTAATTGAAATTGGGGGCGATTGCTGTTTCACAAATCACAGGCACTTTTATTATTACTTTAGAGCAATTTCACGCGTTTTACACTTTTTTTTTTTCGTTATTCGTTGCCACTGTCGGTAACGCTCTCACAGTTTCTGTTCCGGAGAAAATATCGCAGAAAGACAATTTGTTTTGTGTATGTATATGCATGTATGTATATATATATATATATATATATATATATATATATATATATATATATATATATATATATATATGCATATATATATATATATATATATATATATATATATATATATATATATATATATATATATATATATATATATATATATATATATGTATATATGTATATATATGCACATATAAGTATACATACATACATACATACATATATATATATACATATATATATATATATATATATATATATATATATATATATATATATATATATATATATATATATATATATTTATATATTGCAAACCCTATTTACACTGCCGCGCGGTGGGTCTCCCCCGCCTCCCCGCCCGTCGCGCCCGCCCTCCGCGCCGCCCCTCGCCGCCCCGCCCTCCGCGCCCAGCCGAGGCCACCCCGCCCGCGCCCCCCGCCTCACTCCGGCCCTACAGTTCGGGCATGAGGTTTACGTACGTGATCTCGACGCCCCTGGTATGGGCGGCTGCGCGCGGCGAGGCGAGGCTCCGGCGCAGCACGATGTAGATGACGGGGTCGACGGCGGCGCTGACGTAGGGCAGCACCGCCGTCAGGTGCAACGCCTTGATGAGGACCGGGTTGAAGTAGTAGGCGACGGTGCTGCACAGGTAGGTGATGGCGTAGGGCAGGTGGAAGAGCCAGAAGGACGCCACGAGCGTCAGGATGAGGCGCCGCGCCGCCAGGGCCTCGTCGCTGACCTCCCTCCGCCGGCCGTCCCGCGGGGGGAACATGCCCGGCACCAGCGCGCCCGGCACCACGAGCGCCACCAGCATCAGCAGCAGGTTGACGTAGTTGAGGATCACGACGGCGGCCCAGCTGTTGTAGATGAGCGTGCAGTAGGCCATGCCGTCCGGGCCCTGGATCGTGCCGAACACCGCGAAGAGCGGGGCGCCCAAGGTGGCGGCGAGGAGCCACACGGCGGCGGCGGCGATCTTGGCATCCCGCAGACGCGTGTCGAGGCTGTAGGTGTCGAAGGCTTTGTGGCCGTCGACGCACATGGAGATCAGGAACAGCAGGTCCGCGTACCCCGCGATGTGGACGAAGCCGACGGTCATCCTGCAGAGGGCGTCGCCGAAGGTCCAGCCGTGCAGGAAGATGTGCGCGGCCAGGGTCGGCGTGAACAGCAGGGACACCAGGTGGGCCAGCGTCCGTTGCAGCACGTACACGTTGACGACGTTGCTCCTGAGGGACGTGGAGGCGGCGCACACCACGTACAGGTTTGCGCAGATCCCGACGGCGGCCGAGACGACCATGACCCCGGCCGCGGCGGTCATGAACGGGTTGATCTCCGAGAAGCCGTCGCTGTGCAGCTCGCTCTCCTCGTCGAGGGCCAGGTCGTCCAGCTCGTCCATGCCGCCTCTGGAACGAAGCAGAGCGCTCAGGGCCTCACACAGCATTCATGGACACAAACTCCT
>NC_091588.1:23570194-23572694 GCF_042767895.1 Penaeus vannamei
CTTTATTTCCCTATCCTTTGTTCCGTTAATGTACAACAATTACAACCATTGTAACGCCTAAAACTTTTGCGAAAAGATGAACCACTGTGGAAAGGAATAAAAGACAAATTTCAGGAATACTAGGAAAGTCGAATTTGTTTCCTCGTGCGACAGGGCGCTCGCTTGGGTTGGCCTCTCACTCTCTTTCTCTCTCTCTGCTCGCACTCAATTCAGCGATGCCTCCTCAGGCTGCGCGGCCGGACGAGGCAAAGCGAACGCATGGCCCGGCGCGCGCGGAGCCGAGACCCGCGCCGCCGGCCCCAGACCCCGTCCTCTCCCGGACCCGAACTCCCTCCTCGGCGAGACCAAGGTCCTCGGGCGCGACGCGGCTCCGTCCGCCCGCGCCGCGCCTCCTCACGCGTCCGAGGAGATTTCGACGCACGTGATGGCCTCCTGCGACTGCCGCTCGCCCTCGCCCGGCGCCGTCAGCCGCCGCCGCAGCAGCAGGTAGATGACGGGGCTGACGGTGGCGTTGATGTAGGTGAGCGGGCTGGTCAGCTGCAGCGCCCTCAGCAGGGTGAGGCTGAAGGAGGAGGTCATGCCGAGCAGCCGCGTGATGCAGAAGGGGGTGAGGAGGACCGTGTAGGCCGCGCTGAGCGCCACCAGGAAGCGCCTGTTGGCGAGCGCCTTCTCGCTGAGGCCCATGCGCTTCCACGCCCTCCGAGCGGCCGCCATGCGCAGGATGCAGCCCCAGTTGATCAGCATCGGCACCATCACCATCACGATGGACAGGCTGTCGATGAAGGTGAGGAACTTGAGGTTGAAGTCGGTGACGGTGCAGAAGAACATGCCGCTGTAGCCCTTAACGACGTCGATGTACGAGATGAGCGAGGCGCTGAGGGACACGACGCCGATCCAGATGAGGGTCGTGGCCGCGTAGAAGCACCGCGTGCGGGCCATGGGCGCGTTGTGGGCGTAGTGCCTGTAGCACTCCACGCTCATGGCCACCAGGAAGGCCGAGCTCGCGAAGATGCACATGTGCGCGCTCGACACGGTGAGCTTGCAGATGGCGCTGCCGAACGCCCACGTGCGCATGAGGATCCGCGCCGCCAGCACCGGCACCGTCAGGAGGTACAGCAGGTCGGACACGGCCCGCTGCAGCACGTACAAGTTGATGACGTTGCTCTTGCGCGCCGACGCGGCCACCCAGATGGCCGCGAGGTTCGCGCAGACGCCCGCGATGGCCGACAGGATCATGAGGCCCAGCTCGACCTTGAGGGTGGCGGCGATCGGCGGCAGCTCCACCTTGTGGGCCAGCTCCAGCTCCTCCTCCGCCAGGCTCTCGTCGAGGTCGGCCATGTCTGCGCGGCGAGGCTGTCGGGGCGTCACGCGGGTCTGGCGGGGGACCAAAGGCTAAGGGATTCACCTGCTTAACTGCTTGTTTTCGTGGGAAGAGCGGCCGAAGGCAACTCAGCCGCTCTTGCAGAAGGAACGCGTCCCAATTATTATTAATATTGTTATTATAATAATTATTCGATTCATTTTATTGATTTATTTATTACTATTATCATTTCTTTTTTTTTACATGAAGCATTTCAATACTTTAATGCTATACACTGCTGAGTGCACTTCAATTTTACTCTCGACCTTAACAGCTGTCACAACTGAAATCACATGCTGATCCTCGTTCCAGAAGCAAAGAGGGCTGGGAACACTGACCTTCGAGGCGCGAAAGGGCGGCGATGTTCCCCCTCTAACGGCCGGTGACTGAGTGAGGCCTCTCGGAGCAGCGCAAGGCCCTCCGACCCACTCGCCCGCACGGCCTCCAGAGGTGGGCGGGCGGGCGGGCAGGCGGGCAGGCGGGCGTAAGTAGGACTGCACGAATCTATTTCCTTTTCTTTGCTTCTTTTTACATTCTGCAGTTGTCCTTTCCCTTTCTCTGTATTTCTCTCTTTCTCATTCTTTCTCTCTCTCTTCCGTTTTCTCTATATCTTTCTTTTTTCTCAATCACTCTCTCTCGCTTTCTAGCTCTCTCTCTACACACACACACACACACACACACACACACACACACACACACACACATATATATATATATATATATATATATATATATATATATATATATATCCCTCCCTACCTCTCTCTCTATCTATCTATCTCTGTCTGTCTATCTGTCTATCTATATATATATATATTCAATTGTTTATTTATCAATTTTTCTCTTCCCCTTTACTCGCCTCTCCTCTCTCCTCTCTCTCTTTTCCCTTTCTCTTTCTCTTTCTAAAGTTCTACACTACAAAAACAGCTTTCTCTCTCTCTCCCGTTTTCTCAATATCTTTTCCTTCTCTTCTCAACCTCTCTCTTTCTCTCTCTCTCTCTCTCTCTCTCTCTCTGTATATATATATATATATATATATATATATATATATATATGCATATATATGTATATATAGCTATAAACATATATATGTATATCTATCAATTTTTCTCCCGCTTTCCTCCCCTCTCTGCTCTTCTC
>NC_091588.1:23577694-23580194 GCF_042767895.1 Penaeus vannamei
GGGAGAGCTGAGCGTGGAAGGGAGAGCTGAGCGTGGGAGGGAGAGCTGAGCGTGGGAGGGAGAGCTGAGCGTGGAAGGGAGAGCTGAGCGTGGAAGGGAGAGCCGAGCGTGGAAGGGAGAGCCGAACGTGGAAGGGAGAGCTGAGCGTGGAAGGGAGAGCTGAGCGTGGAAGGGAGAGCTGAGCGTGGAAGGGAGAGCTGAGCCTAGAAGGGAGAGCTGAGCGTGGAAGGGAGAGCTGAGCGTGGAAGGGAGAGCTGAGCGTGGAAGGGAGAGCTGAGCGTGGAAGGGAGAGCTGAGCGTGGAAGGGAGAGCTGAGCGTGGAAGGGAGAGCTGAGGGTGGAAGGGAGAGCTGAGCGTGGAAGGAAGAGCTGAGCGTGGAAGGGAGAGCTGAGCGTGGAAGGGAGAGCTGAGGGTGGGAGGGAGAGCTGTGCGTGGAAGGGAGAGCTGAGCGTGGAAGGGAGAGCTGAGCGTGGAAGGGAGAGCTGAGCGTGGGAGGGAGAGCTGAGCGTGGAAGGGAGAGCTGTGCGTGGAAGGGAGAGCTGAGCGTGGAAGGGAGAGTTGAGCGTGGAAGGGAGAGCTGAGCCTGGAAGGGAGAGCTGAGCGTGGAAGGGAGAGCTGAGCGTGGAAGGGAGAGCTGAGCGTGGAAGGGAGAGCTGAGCGTGGAAGGGAGAGCTGAGCGTGGAAGGGAGAGCTGAGCGTGGAAGGGAGAGCTGAGCGTGGAAGGGAGAGCTGAGGGTGGGAGGGAGAGCTGAGCGTGGAAGGGAGAGCTGAGCGTGGAAGGGAGAGCTGAGGGTGGGAGGGAGAGCTGAGCGTGGAAGGGAGAGCTGAGCGTGGGAGGGAGAGCTGAGGGTGGAAGGGAGAGCTGAGCGTGGGAGGGAGAGCTGAGCGTGGAAGGGAGAGCTGAGCGTGGAAGGGAGAGCTGAGCGTGGCAGAGAGAGCTGAGCGTGGAAGGGAGAGCTGAGTGTGGAAGGGAGAGCTGAGCGCGGAAGGGAGAGCTGAGCGTGGAAGGGAGAGCTGAGCGGGGGAGGGAGAGGTGAGCGTGGAAGGGAGAGCTGAGGGTGGGAGGGAGAGCTGAGCGTGGAAGAGAGAGCTGAGCGTGGGAGGGAGAGCTGAGCGTGGAAAGGAGAGCTGAGCGTGGAAGGGAGAGCTGAGCGTGGAAGGGAGAGCTGAGCGTGGGAGTAAGAGCTGACCGTGGAAGGGAGAGCTGACCGTGGGAGGGAGAGCTGAGCGTGGAAGGGAGAGCTGACCGTGGGAGGGAGCGCTGAGCGTGGAAGGGAGCGCTGAGCGTGGGAGGGAGAGCCGAGCGTGGAAGGGAGAGCTGAGCGTGGAAGGGAGAGCTAAGCGTGAAAGGGAGAGCTGAGGGTGGGAGGGAGAGCTGAGGGTGGAAGGGAGAACTGAGCGTGGGAGGGAAAGCTGAGGGTGGAAGGGAGAGCTGAGCGTGGAAGGGAGAACTGAGCGTGGAAGGGAGAGCTGAGTGTGGCAGGGAGAGCCGAGCGTGGAAGGGAGAGCTGAGGGTGGAAGGGAGAGCTGAGCGTGGAAGGGAGAGCTGAGCGTGGGAGGGAGAGCTGAGCGTGGGAGGGAGAGCTGAGCGTGGAAGGGAGAGCTGAGCGTGGAAGGGAGAGCCGAGCGTGGAAGGGAGAGCCGAACGTGGAAGGGAGAGCTGAGCGTGGAAGGGAGAGCTGAGCGTGGAAGGGAGAGCTGAGCGTGGAAGGGAGAGCTGAGCCTAGAAGGGAGAGCTGAGCGTGGAAGGGAGAGCTGAGCGTGGAAGGGAGAGCTGAGCGTGGAAGGGAGAGCTGAGCGTGGAAGAGAGAGCTGAGCGTGGAAGGGAGAGCTGAGCGTGGAAGGGAGAGCTGAGGGTGGAAGGGAGAGCTGAGCGTGGAAGGAAGAGCTGAGCGTGGAAGGGAGAGCTGAGCGTGGAAGGGAGAGCTGAGGGTGGGAGGGAGAGCTGTGCGTGGAAGGGAGAGCTGAGCGTGGAAGGGAGAGCTGAGCGTGGAAGGGAGAGCTGAGCGTGGGAGGGAGAGCTGAGCGTGGAAGGGAGAGCTGTGCGTGGAAGGGAGAGCTGAGCGTGGAAGGGAGAGTTGAGCGTGGAAGGGAGAGCTGAGCCTGGAAGGGAGAGCTGAGCGTGGAAGGGAGAGCTGAGCGTGGAAGGGAGAGCTGAGCGTGGAAGGGAGAGCTGAGCGTGGAAGGGAGAGCTGAGCGTGGAAGGGAGAGCTGAGCGTGGAAGGGAGAGCTGAGCGTGGAAGGGAGAGCTGAGGGTGGGAGGGAGAGCTGAGCGTGGAAGGGAGAGCTGAGCGTGGAAGGGAGAGCTGAGGGTGGGAGGGAGAGCTGAGCGTGGAAGGGAGAGCTGAGCGTGGAAGGGAGAGCTGAGCGTGGAAGGGAGAGCTGAGCGTGGAAGGGAGACCTGAGCCTGGAAGGGAGACCTGAGCGTGGAAGGGAGAGCTGAGCGTGGAAGGGAGAGCTGAGGGTGGGAGGGAGAGCTGAGCGTGGAAGGGAGAGCTGA
>NC_091588.1:23585194-23620194 GCF_042767895.1 Penaeus vannamei
CAAAATATCGGTCTAATATATCTCATATAAGTATATCTGTCATATCTCTTATTAACACGTAATTTATAGTGTTTGTAAACCATTATTTCCTTCAAGATAATTTTACTACCATCGATTCATTCAGTTTTTTTTCTTTTTAATCAAAATTCATTCAAGATTCATTTTTGCTTTTGTTTTTTTTACAATCATTCATTAAATTTTAAAAATACTATACCGGTCATTCATTCAAGAATTTGACTTGCTTTTTCATTCATAAATAACCGAAAAAAAAAAATACTCACAGGCGGGTACTGATACGGTCCTTGTATTGGCTGAGCGTGTGATGACTTGTTCACCATCACTGTCACCATCATCATCATCATCACCATCGATACCTGGGGAAGGTGAGGGCCGAGAGGGAAGTTGTGCGTCGCTATGTGGTGAAAATATGGTGAGTGTGTCGTTTCGGCGATAGTGAGAGTATAGTGAGTGGGTGGTTCGTGGGATAGTGAGAGTAGAGTGAGTGGGTGGTTCGTGGGATAGTGAAAGTATAGTGAGTGGGTGGTTCGTGGGATAGTGAGGGTATAGTGAGTGGGTGGTTCGTGGGATAGTGAGAGTAGAGTGAGTGGGTGGTTCGTGGGATAGTGAGAGTAGAGTGAGTGGGTGGTTGGTGGGATAGTGAGAGTAGAGTGAGTGGGTGGTTCGTGGGATAGTGAGAGTAGAGTGAGTGGGTGGTTCATGGGATAGTGAGAGTGTAGTGAGTGGGTGTTTCATGGGATAGTGAGAATATAGTGAATGGGTGGTTCGTGGGATAGTGAGAGTAGAGTGAGTGGGTGGTTCGTGGGATAGTGAGAATATAGTGAGTGGGTGGTTCATGGGATAGTGAGAGTGTAGTGAGTGGTTCTTTCATGGGATAGTGAGAATATAGTGAATGGGTGGTTCGTGGGATAGTGAGAGTAGAGTGAGTGGGTGGTTCGTGGGATAGTGAGAGTATGGTGAGTGGGTGGTTCGTTGGATAGTGAGACTATAGTGAGTGGGTGGTTCGTGGGAATGTGGAATATAGTGAGTTTGTGGTTCGTGGGATAGTGAGAGTAGAGTGAGTGGGTGGTTCGTGGGATAGTGAGAGTAGAGTGAGTGGGTGGTTCGTGGGATAGTGAGAGTATAGTGAATGGGTGGTTCGTGGGATAGTGAGAGTATAGTGAATGGGTGGTTCGTGGGATAGTGAGAGTACAGTGAGTGGGTGATTCGTGGGATAGTGAAAATATAGTGAATAGGTGGTTCGTTGGATAGTGAAAGTGCAGTGAGTGGATGGTTCGTGGGATAGTGAGAATATAGTGAGTGGGTGGTTCGTGGGATAGTGAGAGTATAGTGAGTGAATCTGTGTGAACGTGAGAGTATTAGAGAGAATTTCATTCGATTGTGAAGGTATAGTGAAGGAGGGGTTCGTGGGATAGTGATAGTATAGTGAGTGAATACGTGTATTAGTAAATCTATAAGAGAGTGGTTTATCTGATTGTTTAGGCGACAGTGAAGATACAGTGAGTGAGATTATGTAATAGTGAAAGTCTAAGAAAGTGGCTTATGTATTGTGAAAGTATAGTGAGATGGTGATTTATGTCATAGTGAACGAACAGTGAGCGGTTTACGTGACAATGAAAATATATTTTTTTATCTGATAGTGAAAGTATGGTGAGCGTGATGCATAGGCGATAGTGAAAGTATGGTGAGAGTGAATTATGTAATGTTGAAATATATAAGAGAGAAGTTCATATGATAGTGAAATATATAAGTGGGAAGTTCGTATGATAATGAAATATATATGATAGTGTTTTATATGAATATGGAAATATAGTGAGGGATTATATATTAGTAAAAGTATGGTGATCTATGTGACAGTTGATTTAAGGAGTGATAGTGAAAGTATGGTGATATTGCGGACTTATAGGGTAGTGAGGGTACAGTGGACTTAGAGTATGGTTTGTTATAGTGAAGGTATAGTGAAAGTTATAGTAAAAGTTAATTCATTTTTTATAGTGAAAGTATAGTGAGACCGTGTGGAAGTTTTTTTAAGTATGGTGTGACTGTGGTGCTATGATAGTGAAAATATGGTGTGGTTTATATGATAGTGAAGGAATAATGACATCTTGATCTATATATTAGTTCGAGTATGATGCAACGAGTGTGTAGAATATTATATATGAATGTATAGTGAGAGTGCCTTTGGCGAATCAAGATTAAGCGTGGTTCGTGAGATGGTGAAAGTATGATGAAATAATATAATGTGGTTTAGCCCTAAGTGAACCTACAGTGAAAGCATTGTATCATAGTGCAAGTATAGTGCTTATGGTTTTAAGTCATAGTGAAATTATAAGGAATGTATATGATGAATAATGTATAGTGAAAGTGCGATTTGTATGGTGATTGTGTCTCTTGTATCATGGTATTGTGCATAGCCTGAATTAGGATATGGAGAGATATCAATATATATATCTTCAAACGATGGTGAAAAATATAGTGAGTGTGAACGCATGGTGATTATACTCTAGGGATGAAATGATGGATGTTTTATGGTGTAGGTATAGTGTCTCGCCATGATATGATGTCGGTGAGATGATGAGAAATTATAACGTCTATTTCTCTTCGTGAA
Source organism: Penaeus vannamei (assembly GCF_042767895.1). Classification (NCBI taxonomy): domain Eukaryota; kingdom Metazoa; phylum Arthropoda; class Malacostraca; order Decapoda; family Penaeidae; genus Penaeus; species Penaeus vannamei. The sequence continues at coordinate 23,587,821 of NC_091588.1, forward strand.
TTCCTGTCCGTTTCCATTTTTTTTTTTTTTTGTGATGGTGAGTCATGAGTCAGAATATGATAGTGATTCATTTCCAAAACAGTGACTGCATGGTGATGGTGACGTCGGGAGCTGATGATGGTGATGTAATCGGTAAGTTTTGCGGCATTATATTTTTTCCTTTTTTTTAAGTGTCATTCTCGCAAGTCAAATGTGCAAATTGACATGTGATTAAAGTAAGGAAAAGTATTCAATGGACTAGTGATATAAGTAATTACATTCTAGTATATAAAATCTATATATGGTATAAGTACATTTTAATTGGGAAATAATGTATATAAAATCGATTTGTAATGTAAGTAACTACAATCTGATTGGGGAAAAAAGTAAGGTTTTCCAGTAAATTCCGTAAGAAAAGAAATCTATAACTATTCTTTAGGATTAAAAGAAAAACATAAGACAAAAGATATGTAAACATTGATATCGAAATGGCAGCTGTGATAACGTATGCATATATTTCCCTGTAAATGTCCGAGTATGTGAATGCGTATGCCTCTTTCCACACTGAAATATGAAAGCCATGTGTGTAAATATGTCGTATTTACTAATGAATATGTGTATATGCAAATACGTCATATATAAAACATTAATCAACATCAGAGTGTTCCAACGTGTTCCAAAAAGCTTGGTAAATGCTTTTAAAATACTACCCCCTTTTCTCCACTCTCTAATTATGGTATCAGACACTTATTTGATAACCACCCTCCCCCCTCCCCCCCATCCATCATCCCCCCTCCCCATCTATCCCGCCCCCACCCGCTTCGGAGCCGCCGGGACCCGCCGCCAGATGTCACTGCGGTAGAAGGGTCAGTGTCCTAAACATCGGGAATAAGCCACCGTCCATTACACATTTAACATTTCGTAAAGCGACAACAAGTACACAATATCACTCGCTATCATGGGCAATACTCCAACACGACCCTCTGAGTTTCTTTGTCCCTTGTCACTTTGAATAGATAATGGACATAGTCATTTTTAGTTGGTTGTTATGGAGGCGAAGATCACCGTCCGATCGTTCGAATACATTACTAGATTTTTAGATAAATACCTTTTCAAGGATGATGCGATTCAAGATGAAAGGAATATGGAAAAAAACAGAAATAAAAGGGAATGTAAATTAGAAAGAGACGAGGAGTAAAAAAGGTAGCGGTAATGATGATGAAAATAAAATAGCTCGGTAATATATTCTTTCATGATATCGTGACAAAGGGGTATTGGTGTTTCTAGGGGAATTATGGCGGGGAATTGTGGAATTATTGCAGGGAATTCACGGCCTAGGGGAATATTTCTAGGTAAGTCACGGGTCAATAAGGGGAGATTTGAAAGGAAATAATGGCTTATCGTGGCATTTCTAGGGAAATCATGACTCGTTAGAGAAGAAATTATAGCTTCAGGGAAATTATTGTTCAAGACAGTGTATCTCAGGGGGAAAATGCATTTACAAGGCGTTTCTTAGGGGGATATATAACTTAAAAAAAAAATATTTCTATGATAACAGTATCTGTGGGAAAATGTCTTCCTAGGGGAATTTCTCGCGCAATCACAGTTCAGGGGAAAATGAAAACAAACAAAAAAAAATGAAAACAAGAAAAAAATATTCTATGCACATTATTTTCCAGGGGAATTTCTAGGGAAAGGTGAAGGAGGAAATCTATATTCTGGGGGAAAAATAGGAATATATAGCTTTATCCGCCATCTTAGACATACGTAGAACAGAGGATTGGAAATTTTGAACAAACTGCCAGCCACATAGAGAACGGATTAGCTAAACTGATTGGGGATTGGGTGTTTAGGTGAGAGGAAGAAAAGGGAGAAAATTAACATGAAAGGAAAACGGAATGGGGAAACTGACTGGATGAATGAGGAAGAAGAAGAAAAGAGAAGAATATAGCAGATTGGATGATTGGGAGAAGAAGAAGAAAACGGATTGGAGAAGCTGAATGGGGATTGGGTGGGGGGAAACGAAGAAAAAAAAACGAATATACACGAAAGATGGAATGAAAACGAGGAACGAAAAGGAATTGGAAAAAAATGAGAAAATGAGAGAGATATCTAACGGAACGGCGTTGATATGAGAGATGAAAATGAAATGACAATGAGAAAGTGTAATGTCAGATCGAAGATGAAAGAAAGAATGAAGTGAGGGAAGAAAATGTGAAGTAAGCGAAGAAAGGATGAACAAACAGACAAAGATAAAGATAAGGAAATGAAGTCAAACGAAAAATGAGTAAAATTAGAAGCTAGAGCTGGAAATTGTGATCGAAAACAAGACAGATAAGGGATTAATAAAATCAGTAGCGAAGCATAAACTGAATCTGGAAAGTTTGGTCGAAAACTTAATGACAAATAACTGGATTTTGGTCCAATGTTTCACACGAGGAACACATTGCAATATCAGTCGGGAATTTGAGGACAGACAGAGCTAAAAAATCAGATTCGGTTTGTTTTTAAAGAGTCGAAGAAGCACAAAAAAAAAAAATGCTGGATTAGTTTAAAACTTGAATCTGTTTTTTTCCTCTTGTAAATAAATTGGTGACGATTAGTTGAAAATGTGATCTTTGCTTTTTTTCTTTTTGATCCTATTCCAATTCAGCGATTATGATATATATTTGCATGGTATATGTTTTATCATATTCGTGTCGTGTAGAGAACGTCACTGGAACCGGAAGTAAACCATGAGAAATACCCGTGTCAAGTACCAAAGCCTTACCAGCCACACCGCCATGGGTTCTGCGAAGTCCTAATGGAATCACACGTCCAGCCAGTTTTCGGTCTGATCGCGGTCTTTCTGGGTCTCCCTTAATAAGCCTTATATTTCTGCCGATGTCCTGATGTTCCTTTTAAACGCTCTGCCGCGTGTATGCCTGATTTCACCTGCGCCTGGTCGTGTGTATGCCTGATTTCACCTGCGCCTGGTCGTGTGTATGCCTGATTTCACCTGCGCCTGGTCGTGTGTATGCTGTCCTGAGTGCGCAGGTCGTGTGTATGCTGTCCTGAATGCGCAGGTCGTGTGTATGCCTAATTTCACCTGCGCCTGGTCGTGTGTATGCTGTCCTGAGTGCGCAGGTCGTGTGTATGCCTGATTTCACCTGCGCCTGGCCCTGTGTATGCTGTCCTGAATGCGCAGGTCCTGTGTATGCTGTCCTAAATGCGCAGGTCCTGAGTATGCTGTCCTGAGTGCGCAGGTCGTGTGTATGCTGTCCTGAGTGCGCAGGTCGTGTGTATGCTGTCCTGAGTACGCAGGTCGTGTGTATGCTGTCCTGAGTGCGCAGGTCGTGTGTATGTTGCCTTGAGTGCGCAGGTTGTGTGTATGCTGTCCCGAGTGCGCAGGTCCTGTGTATGCTGTCCTGAGTGCGCAGGTTGTGTGTATGCTGTCCTGAGTGCGCAGGTCCTGTGTATGCTGTTCTGAGTGCGCAGGTTGTGTGTATGTTGTCTTGAGTGCGCAGGTCCTGTGTATGTTGCCTTGAGTGCGCAGGTCGTGTGTATGCTGTCCCGAGTGCGCAGGTCGTGTATATGCTGTCTTGAGTGCGCAGGTTGTGTGTATGCCTGATTTCACCTGCGCCTGGTTGTGTGTATGCTGTCTCGTGTCTCGTGTTGGCATAGAGTAAGGATGCTGATGAACCGTATCCATGTTGACAAATGTAGAAAAGGCATGAATGTATTTCTGACGAAGACGTAATCGAAACCGACCAAATACATCTCTTGTATTGTGAAGACATCCCGTCTCATTTATACCTTTTTCTACATGGATGCTGGTGTTGATTTGCTAAAGAGGAGAGCAATGATGTTGTTTTACGTTAGGTGGAGACCTACATGTGGCAAAGGGGTGGAATGTAGCGGTCCAGATAAGAGAATGCACTAGTTACAGTGTCTTTCTCGATGGCTTGTTGGTGTCGGGGAGTTGACTTTTTGAAATCGGGGTTGCGTCCCGTAGATTTATGTGGGGGTTGCGCCAAGATGTTCGGATTATCTATCTATATCTATTCATATCTATCTATATATATATCTATTTATATATTTATCTACATATATCTATTTATATATCTATATATATATCTATTTATATCTATCTATATCTATCTATATCTATCCTTCATCAGCTAAGGAAGCTCAACCCTTTTACAGAGAGTGATATTTTCCTTTATTCAATCTAGTTATTTCGACCCGCATTATCTTTAAAAATCAACGAATATAATAGTTTATATCGAGAGAAAAACAAGAATAATGGCTCGATGTTGTATGTTCAGCTTTCACAGACCAAGCCAGTGCTCTGTAAAAGTTTCACTCAGGTCAAGTATCCATCATTCACTCTGAATAGATGAATAGATAGAAAGGATAATGAGTAAATGAGTAAATGTGAATGATGAAATAGATAGGGGAGTGAATATATGAACGGCAGGAGAGAAGGATAAAAGGTAGATAAGGGAATGAATAAATTACGTGCACAGAAAAACAACAAGACAAGTAAAAAAATATGAAATTACGTTTTCTACATTTGACACTTTTCATGGTCGTGTCAATAGGTCAAACCTGCAGTGGGGTGTGTCATCTTCGGTGTCACTTGGTGTCACATGGGTTGTTTCATATTCTTGTCACTTGAAGTTTAACGGTGTCATTTGGTGATCACATAAGTGTCACGGTGTCATATAGAATTTGTTTAATATTCTTGTCACATGAAGTTTTACGGTGTCAGTTATGGTTTACTTAAGTGTCACTTGCTGTCACATGAGATCTTTCAAATTCTTGTCACTTGAAAATTTCCGGTGTCAGTTGTTTGTCACACAAGCGGTGCTTGGTGTCACATAAGATATGTTTCACGTCTTTGTCCTTTTTTTGGTGTGTCAGTTGGTGCTCGCATGTGTCGCTTGGTGTCAAATAGGGTCGGTTTCACATTCTTGTCACTTGAAGTTTTACGGTGTCACTTGGTGCAAATATAAGTGTCACGTAAGATTTGCTTCACACGGTGTCAATCGATCCGGTGTCATACAGTGTCTTGTGGTTCAACAATGGGTCATTTGGTTCCTGAGCGTCGTTTGGTGCCATAACTTCTTAGTGTCATATGTAATCGGTGTCATGTGGTATCAGAATTTCTTAATCGAGTGTCACTTATTGTTGGAAATTTCTTGGCGTTTATTGTTGTCTGAAGTTACTTGGTGTCATTTCTTGCCAAATATTATGGTGTCAGTTGATGTCCTATGTTTTTATTTTGTGTCAGGAATTACTCATTTTCTATGGGTGTCAGAATGTGTTTGAGTCATTTGACACGAGAGTCATCTTGTATCTTCCTTGTCATTTGGTGTCAGTTAGTAGCATTTGGTGTCAGAAGATGAGCTGTCACTATCATTTTTGAGTTACTGGTGTCATAAGTATGCCTCGAGGAGTCATTTGGTGCCAGATAACAATCATCTGTCTCTGTCAGGGAAATTAAGCACAATATTTTATCTTTTTGTATCAGTCACCTATTCGGAGAGAGGATTTGCAGGGTTAAATGGTGTCAGAATAATAAATAAATAAATAAAGATGAAAAATCCGTTTCAATCTAAAATTGTTGATGTCTTCAATTTGGTGTTGGATTAACTCGTGTCATACATGTCGTCCTATGGTGTTTGCTGATCAGTGAAATCTATTTTCCATTTGCACTAAAAGTTGACAGGTTTGCTAGCGTCATTTGGTGCCAAAAACTGTTCGGTGTCAGCTGCTGTGTAAGTCATTTCGATCAGTTTGGTGTCAGCGGTTACTTTGTGTCAGACGCTCCTGCCCGCCAGTTTATGCCAGTTCGGTGAAAAAGTTACTGGGCGTCACATGTCAGAAACATTTACTGTTCATTAAGTACCAATATTTGTAAGTGCCAGTTACTATCAAAAGTTGGTCCCCTATCCATCCGGACGTAAGGGACATGTTTTGTAGAGAAACACGCTTACTAAGCCGCGGGATGATGGGGTAGGGTGGTGACCTGTTCCTTTCCGCCCCGACTTTGACCCCAACATGCTGACGTCGGCATACCAGTACTCAGCTGTGGATGAGTATTTTGTGGATGAGTACTGCTCATTCACAGCTGAGTCGACTGAGCGGGGCAGCCGGGGAAGAACCCAGGACCTTGCAATTGCAAAGCCAGCGCTCTGCCACTGAGCTATGCCACCAGTTACTATAAACGTAGTATTTCTTGCTGTCAGGATTTACTCGATGTTAAATTGTGCAGTAGTTATCTGGTGTCAACTGGGGCAACAACCTACACCGTGTCAGGGACAGTAATTTGGTCCCAGAAACAATCTGTATTGTAAGTGTCAAGTGTAGAAAAACTCGATGTCACTTGGTACCAGAATTTGCTGTGTCAAGAGAGCATTTGAATGTCAGTGCTGCTTGGAGTGCTTGGTGTCACTTGGCCCCATGTGTCATACGGTGACAGAAGTTGCTGTCAGCTGGTACCAAATATTTCCTTATTCTTTAGAGCCAATTGTTCTTCAGTTGGCTATTTAGCACTTGTCATCAGTCAATGTCGCATGCTAGTTTCTCTGCGTTAGGACAACCAATGAGCTTAATGGTAACTTGTTATTTACTACTATAGTCCTGTTAATAGTTTCATAAGTCACTTCTTTGTCTTTTTCCAGTGAAAGATTGCTTAGAGTTCTGTGTTCAGGTGCGTTGCGTCGTGCAGTCAGCATCACGAAGCATGTTCTAGGGACTAAATGTTCCATGAAGTCTTTTATCCGCATTGGTTGGACCTACAAGTTGTGGCATCATTAAGAATGGTGTCGATAGATATCAAAGTCAGTCGCATTTAGCACGGGCGAAACACTTATAACAAAGGTAGAATTGTGAAAAAGTACGGCGAAACTTTCTGGACCTTGGAAGAATTTCGCTGCTTGGCATTACCTGCAAATGAGTTTGCTCTGACGTCATCCTTGTCTCTGGATGCGATGCCAGATGGTAATTAAAAACAAACAAGGGATTTTACTCAAAAAAATTCATTTGCCTAAACAAGGGAGTGCTGAGAGATGATAAAACAAATCTAGTTAACTAATGCACCTGCATGGCAATTGAGTGTGAAACAAGTTGTGGTAGACTGGTTTGAGAACTATACAGAACTATACATAACCGAGGTCCAGATTTGACTGGGGAATTCTTCATTCCATACTAATGTCACCTCTCTTAGTGACACCACTATCTAAATGCTATAGACTGTTGGAAATAAGGTTCAGTTGATATTTGTTGTCACTTGTCCCTGATGAATACTATTTGATGATGGTAGAATCGTCACCCCAGTGTTGAACGAATAACTGATAATCAACTAATATGAAAAGTGGATACGTTAGAGATGGTTGCCGCCATCCCAGTGTTGAACGAATGACTGATAATCATTTAATATGAAAAGTGGATACGTTAGAGATGGTTGCCGCCATCCCAGTGTTGAACGAACGACTGATAATCATTTAATATGAAAAGTGGATACGTTACAGATGGGTGCCGCCATCCCAGTGTTGAACGAATAACTGATAATCATTTAATATGAAAAGTGGATACGTTAGAGATGGTTGCCGCCATCCCAGTGTTGAACGAATGACTGATAATCAACTAATATGGATACGTTAAAGATGAATGCATGTACTTGACTGTAAATCACGATGGTTTATCAGTAAGTACTTCATTGAGGATAGGATGGTCAAGGTTGCATAAAAAGAGGTCAATTAATTGGAGATCGGATAGAAAGAATAAGGAAAGGAGGAGGGAGGGAAAAGGAGAAGCTGGGAGGGAGGGAGGGAGGGAGGAAAGGCTGGGAGGGAGGGAGGGAGGGAGGGAGGGAGGGAGGAAGAGAGAGGGAGGAGGAGAGGCTGGGAGGGAGGGAGGGAAGAGGAGAGGCTGGGAGGGAGGGAGGGAAGAGGAGAGGCTGGGAGGGAGGGAAGAGGAGAGGCTGGGAGGGAGGGAGGGAGTGAGGAAAGGCTGGGAGGGAGGGAGGGAGGGAGGAGGAGAGGATGGGAGGGAGAGAGGGAAGAGGAGAGGCTGGGAGGGAGGGAAGAGGAGAGGCTGGGAGGGAGGGAGGGAGGGAGGGAGGGAGAAGGAGAGGCTGGGAGGGAGGGAGGGAAGAGGAGAGGCTGGGAGGGAGGGAAGAGGAGAGGCTGGGAGGGAGGGAGGGAGAAGGAGAGGCTGGGAGGGAGGGAGGGAAGAGGAGAGGCTGGGAGGGAGGGAGGGAGGAAAGGCTGGGAGGGAAGGAGGGAGGGAGGAGGAGAGGCTGGGAGGGAAGGAGGAGGAGGAGGAGAGGCTGGGAGGGAGGGAGGGAGGAGGAGAGGCTGGGAGGGAGGGAGAGAGGAGGAGAGACTGGGAGGGAGGGAGGGAGGGAGGAGGAGAGGCTGGGAGGGAGGGAGGAGGAGAGGTTGGGAGGGAGGGAGGGAAGAGGAGAGGCTGGGAGGGAGGGAGGAGGAGAGATTGGGAGGGAGGGAGGGAGGAGGAGGAGAGGCTGGGAGGGAGGGAGGGAGGGAGGAGAAGAGGCTGGACGAAGGGAGGGAGGGAGGGAGGAAGGAGGAGAGGCTGGAGGGAGGGAAGGAGTGAGGAAAGGCTGGGAGGGAGGGAGGAGAAGAGGCTGGGAGGGAGGGAGGGAGGGAGGGAGGAGGAGAGGCTGGGAGGGAGGAAAGGCTGGGAGGGAGGAGAAGAGGCTGGGAGGGAGGGAGGGATGAGGAGAGGCTGGGAGGGAGGGAGGGAGGAGGAGAGGATGGGAGGGAGGGAGGGAGGGAGGAGGAGAGGCTGGGAGGGAGGGAGGAGGAAGAGAGGCTGGGAGGGAGGGAGGTAGGGAGGGATGGAGGGAGGGAGGGAGGAGGAGGAGGAGGAGGAGAGGCTGGGAGGGAGGGAGGAGGAGGAGAGGCTGGGAGGGAGGGAGGGAGGGAGGAGGAGAGGCTGGGAGGGTGGAAGGGAGGGAGGAGGAGGAGACGCTGGGAGGGAGGGAGGGAGGGAGGAGGAGAGGCTGGACGGAGGGAGGGAGAGAGGAGGAGAGGCTGGACGGAGGGAGGGAGGGAGGAGGAGAGGCTGGGAGGGAGGGAGGGAGAAGGAGAGGCTGGACGGAGGGAGGGAGGGAGGGAGGAGGAGAGGCTGGAGGGAGGGAGGGAGGAGAGGCTGGGGGGGAGGGAGGGAGTGAGGAAAGGCTGGGAGGGAGGGAGGGAGGGAGGGAGGGAGGGAGGAGGAGAGGCTGGAAGGGAGAGAGGGAGGGAGGGAGAGAGGGAGGGAGGAGGAGGAGAGGCTGGAGGGAGGGAGGGAGGAGGAGAGGCTGGGAGGGAGGGAGGGAGGAGGAGAGGCTGGGAGGGAGGGAGGGAGGGAGGAGGAGAGGCTGGGAGGGAGGGAGGGAGGGAGAGAGGGATGAGAGGCTGGGAGGGAGGGAGGGAGGGAGGAGGAGGAGAGGCTGGGAGGGAGGGAGGTAGGGAGGGATGGAGGGAGGAGGAGGAGGAGGAGGAGAGGCTGGGAGGGAGGGAGGGAAGGAGGGAGGAGGAAAGGCTGGGAGGGAGGGAGGAGGAGAGGCTGGGAGGGAGGGAGGAGGAGGGGCTGGGAGGGAGGGAGGGAGGGAGGAGGAGAGGCTGGACGGAGAGAGGGAGGGAGGGAGGAAGGAGGAGAGGCTGGACAGAGAAAGGGAGGGAGGGAGGGAGGGAGGAGGAGAGATTGGGAGGGAGGGAGGGAGGAGGAGGAGAGGCTGGGAGGGAGGGAGGGAGGGAGGAGAAGAGGCTGGACGAAGGGAGGGAGGGAGGGAGGAGGAGGAGAGGCTGGGAGGGAGGGAGGAGGAGAGGTTGGGAGGGAGGGAGGGAAGAGGAGAGGCTGGGAGGGAGGGAGGGAGGGAGGAGGAGAGATTGGGAGGGAGGGAGGGAGGAGGAGGAGAGGCTGGGAGGGAGGGAGGGAGGGAGGAGAAGAGGCTGGACGAAGGGAGGGAGGGAGGGAGGAAGGAGGAGAGGCTGGAGGGAGGGAGGGAGGGAGGGAAGGAGTGAGGAAAGGCTGGGAGGGAGGGAGGAGAAGAGGCTGGGAGGGAGGGAGGGAGGAGGAGAGGTTGGGAGGGAGGGAAGAGGAGAGATTGGGAGGGAGAGAAGGATGGAGGGAAGAGGAGTGGCTGGGGGGGAGGGAGGGAGGAGGAGAGGCTGGGAGGGAGGGAGGGAGGAGGAGAGGCTGGGAGGGAGGGAGGGAGGGAGGAGGAAGAGAGGCTGGGAGGGAGGGAGGTAGGGAGGGATGGAGGGAGGGAGGGAGGAGGAGGAGGAGGAGGAGGAGAGGCTGGGAGGGAGGGAGGGAGGGAGGGAGGAGGAGGAGAGGCTGGGAGGGGGGGAGGGAGGGAGGAGGAGAGGCTGGGAGGGTGGAAGGGAGGGAGGAGGAGGAGACGCTGGGAGGGAGGGAGGGAGGAGGAGAGGCTGGACGGAGAGAGGGAGGGAGGAGGAGAGGCTGGACGGAGGGAGGGAGGGAGGGAGGGAGAGAGGAGGAGAGGCTGGACGGAGGGAGGGAGGGAGGAGGAGAGGCTGGGAGGGAGGGAGGGAGGAGGAGAGGCTGGACGGAGGGAGGGAGGGAGGGAGGAGGAGAGGCTGGAGAGAGGGAGGAGGAGAGGCTGGAGGGAGGGAGGGAGGGAGGGAGGAGAGGCTGGGAGGGAGGGAGGGAGTGAGGAAAGGCTGGGAGGGAGGGAGGGAGGGAGGAGGAGAGGCTGGAAGGGAGAGAGGGAGGGAGGGAGAGAGGGAGGGAGGAGGAGGAGAGGCTGGAGGGAGGGAGGGAGGAGGAGAGGCTGGGAGGGAGGGAGGGAGAAGGAGAGGCTGGGAGGGAGGGAGGGAGGGAGGGAGGAGGAGAGGCTGGGAGGGAGGGAGGGAGGGAGAGAGGGATGAGAGGCTGGGAGGGAGGGAGGGAGGGAGGAGGAGGAGAGGCTGGGAGGGAGGGAGGTAGGGAGGGATGGAGGGAGGAGGAGGAGGAGGAGGAGGAGGAGGAGGAGGAGGAGAGGCTGGGAGGGAGGGAGGGAGGAGGAAAGGCTGGGAGGGAGGGAGGAGGAGAGGCTGGGAGGGAGGGAGGAGGAGGGGCTGGGAGGGAGGGAGGGAGGGAGGAGGAGAGGCTGGACGGAGAAAGGGAGGGAGGGAGGGAGAGAGGAGGAGAGGCTGGACGGACGGAGGGAGGGAGGAGGAGAGGCTGGACGGAGGAAGGGAAGGAGGGAGGGAGGGAGGAGGAGAGCTGGGAGGGAGGGAGGGAGGAGGAGGAGAGGCTGGGAGGGAGGGAGAGAGGGAGGGAGGAAGGGAGGGAGGGAGGGAGGAGGAGAAGCTGGGAGGGAGGGAGGGAGGGAGGGAGGGAGGAGGAGGAGAGGCTGGGAGGGAGGAGGAGGAGAGGCTGGGAGGGAGGGAGGGAGGAGGAGGAGAGGCTGGGAGGGAGGGAGGAGGAGGAGAGGCTGGGAGGGAGGGAGGGAGGAGGAGAGGCTGGGAGGGAGGAAGGGAGGAGGAGGATAGGCTGGAGGGAGGGAGGGAGGGAGGAGGAGAGGCTGGGAGGGAGGGAGGGAATGAGGGAGGGAGGGAGGGAGTGAGGAAAGGCTGGGAGGAAGGGAGGGAGGAGGAGAGGCTGGGAGGGAGGGAGGGAGTGAGGAAAGGCTAGGAGGGAGGGAGGGAGGGAGGAGGAGAGGCTGGGAGGGAGGGAGGGAGGGAGGGAGGAGGAGAGGCTAGGAGGGAGGGAGGGAGGGAGAGAGGAGGAGAGGCTGGGAGGGAGAGAGGGAGGAGAGGTTGGGAGGGAGGAGGAGAGGCTGGGAGAGAGGGAGGGAGGAGGAGAGGCTGGGAGGGAGGGAGGGAGGAGAGGCTGGGAGGGAGGGAGGGAGGAGGAGAGGCTGGGAGGGAGGGAGGAGGAGAGGCTGGGAGGGAAGGAGGAGGAGAGGCTGGGAGGGAGGGAGGAGGAGAGGCTGGGAGGGAGGGAGGAGGAGAGGCTGGGAGGGAGGGAGGGAGGGAGGAGGAGAGGCTGGGAGGGAGGGAGGGAAGGTGAGGCTGGGAGGGAGGGAGGGAGGAGGAGGAGAGGCTGGGAGGGAGGGAGGTAGGGAGGGATGGAGGAGGAGGAGAGGCTGGAGGGAGGGAGGGAGGAGGAGGAGGAGGAGGAGAGGCTGGGAGGGAGGGAGGGAGGAAGGGAGGAGGAGAGGCTGGGAGGGAGGGAGGGAGGAGGAGAGGCTGGGAGGGAGGGAGGAGGAGGGGCTGGGAGGGAGGGAGGGAGGGAGGAGGAGGAGAAGCTGGGAGGGAGGGAGGGAGGAGGAGGAGAGGCTGGGAGGGAGGGAGGAGGAGGAGAGGCTGGGAGGGAAGGAGGGAGGAGGAGAGGCTGGGAGGGAGGGAGGGAGGAAGGAAGGGAGGGAGGAGGAGAGGCTGGGAGGGAGGGAGGGAGGAGGAGGAGAGGCTGGGAGGGAGGGAGGGAGAAGGAGGAGAGGCTGGGAGGGAGGGAGGGAGGGAGGGAGGGAGGAGGAGGAGAGGCTGGGAGGGAGGGAGGGAGGAGGAGAGGCTGGGAGGGAGGGAGGGAGGGAGGGAGGGAGGGAGGAAGGGAGGGAGGAGGAGAGGAGGAGGAGAGGCTGGGAGGGAGGGAGGGAGGAGGAGGAGAGGCTGGGAGGGAGGGAGGGAAAGAGGGAGGGAGGAGGAGGAGAGGTTGGGAGTGAGGGAGGGAGGGAGGGAGGAGGAGACGCTGGGAGGGAGGGAGGGAGGGAGGAGGAGGAGAGGCTGGGAGGGAGGGAGGGAGGAGGAGGAGAGGCTGGGAGGGAGGGAGGGAGGGAGGGAGGAGGAGGAGAGGCTGGGAGGGAGGGAGGAGGAGGAGAGGCTGGGAGGGAGGGAGGGAGGGAAGGAAGGAAGGACGGAGGAGGAGAGGCTGGGAGGGAGGGAGAAGGAGAGGGAGGGAGGGAGGGAGGGAGGAGGAGAGGCTGGGAGGGAGGGAGGGAAGGACGGAGGAGGAGAGGCTGTGAGGGAGGGAGGGAGGAGGAGAGGCTGGGAGGGAGGGAGGAGGAGGAGAGACTGGGAGGGAGGGAGGAGGAGGAGAGGCTGGGAGGGAGGGAGGGAGGGAGAGAGGAGGAGAGGCTGGGAGGGAGAAAGGGAGGGAGGGAGGGAGGGAGGGAGGGAGGGAGGGAGGGAAGAGGAGAGGCTGGGAGGGAGGGAGGGAAGAGGAGAGGCTGGGAGGGAGGGAGGGAGGGAGGGAGGAGGAGAAGCTGGGAGGGAGGGAGGGAGGAGAGGCTGGGAGGGAGGGAGGGAGGAGGAGAGGCTGGGAGGGAGGGAGGGAGGAAGGAGGAGGAGGAGAGGCTGGGAGGGAGGGAGGGAGGAGGAGGAGAGGCTGGGAGGGAGGGAGGGAGGGAGGAGGAGAGGCTGGGAGGGAGGGAGGGAGGAGGAGAGGCTGGGAGGGAAGGAGGGAGGGAGGAAGGAGGAGAGGCTGGGAGGGAGGGAGGAAGGGAGGGAGGAGGAGGAGAGGCTGGGAGGAAGGGAGGAGGAGAGGCTGGGAGGGAGGGAGGGAGGGAGAGAGGGAAAAGGAGAGGCTGGGAGGGAGGAAGGGAAGAGGAGAGGCTGGGAGGGAGGGAGGGAGGGAAGAGGAGGAGAGGCTGGGAGGGAGGGAGGGAGGGAAGAGGAGGAGAGGCTGGGAGGGAGGGAGGGAGGGAGGAGGAGAGGCTGGGAGGGATGGAGAGATGGAGGGATGGAGGGAGGGAGGGAGGAGGAGGAGAGGCTGGGAGGGAGGGAGGGAGGGAGGAGGAGGAGAGGCTGGGAGGGAGGGAGGGAGGGAGGAGGAGGAGAGGCTGGGAGGGAGGGAGGGAGGGAGGAGGAGGAGAGGCTGGGAGGGAGGGAGGGAGGGAGGAGGAGGAGAGGCTGGGAGGGAGGGAGGGAGGAGGAGGAGAGGCTGGGAGGGAGGGAGAGAGGGAGGAGGAGGAGGAGAGGCTCGGAGGGAGGGAGGGAGGAGGAGAGGCTTGGAGGGAGGGAGGGAGGGATTAGGAGGAGAGGCTAGGAGGGAGGGAGGGAGGGAGGAAGAGGAGAGGCTGGGAGGGAGGGAGGGAGGGAGGAGGAGGAGAGGCTGGGAGGGAGGGAGGTAGGAGAGGCTGGGAGTGAGGGAGGGAGGAGGAGAGGCTTGGAGGGAGGGAGGGAGGGAGGGAGGAGGAGGAGAGGCTGGGAGGGAGGGAGGGGGGGAGGGAGGGAGGAGGAGAGGCTGGGACGGAGGGAGGGAGGGAGGGAGGAGGAGAGGATGTGAGGGAGGGAGGGAGGAGGAGAGGCTCGGAGGGAAGGAGGAGGGAGGGAGGGAGGGAGGAGGAGGAGAGGCTGGGAGGGAGGGAGGGAGGAGGAGAAGCTGGGAGGGAGGGATGGAGGGAGGAGGAGAGGCTGGAAGTGAGGAGGAGAGGCTGAGAGGGAGGGAGGGAGGAGGAGAGGCTAGAGGGAGGGAGGGAGGGAGGGAGGGAGGGAGGAGGAGAGGCTGGGAGGGAGGGAGGGAAAAGGAGAGGCTGGGAGGGAGGGAGGGAGGAGGAGAGGCTGGGAGGGAGGAGGAGAGACTGGGAGGGAGGGAGGGAGGGAGGAGGAGGAGAGGCTGGGAGTGAGGGAGGGAGGGAGGAAGGAAGAAAGGCTGGACGGAGGGAGGGAGGAGGAGAGGATGGGAGGGAGGGAAGGAGGGAGGAGGAGAGGCTGGGAGGGAGGGAGGGAGGGAGGAGAAGAGGCTGGACGGAGGGAGGGAGGGAGGGAGGAGGAGAGGCTGGAGGGAGGGAGGGAGGGAGGGAAAGAGGAGGAGAAGATGGGAGGGAGGGAAGGAGGGAGGAGGAGAGTCTGGGAAGGAGGGAGGGAGGAAGGAGGAGAGGCTGGGAGGGAGGGAGGGAGGGAGGAGGAGGAGAGGCTGGGAGGGAGAGAGAGAGGGAGGGAGGGAGGGAGGGAGGAGGAGAGGCTTGGAGGGAGGGAGGGAGGAGGAGGAGAGGCTGGGAGGGAGGGAGGATAAGGAGAGGCTGGGAGGGAGAGAGGGAGGAAGGAGGAGAGGCTTGGAGGGAGGGAGGGAGGGAGGAGGAGGAGAGGCTGGGAGGGAGGGAGGGAGGGAGGAGAGGCTGGGAGGGAGGGAGGGAGGGAGGGAAGGAGGAGAGGGTGGGAGAGAGGAGAGGAGGAGAAGAGGCTGGGAGGGAGGGAGGGAGGAGGAGAGGCTTGGAGGGAGGGAGGGAGGAGGAGGAGAGGCTGGGAGGTAGGGAGGGAGGGAGGAGGAGAAGCTGGGAGGGAGGGAGGGAGGAGGAGGAGAGGCTGGAAGGGATGGAGGGAGGGAGGGAGGAGGAGGAGAGGCTGTGAGGGAGGGAGGGAGGGAGGGAGGGAGGGAGAAGGGAGTGAGGGAGGGAAGGAGGACGAGAGGCTGGGAGGGAGGGAGGAGGAGAGGATGGATGAGAAGATGAGTTTAGGATGGATGAGGAACAGTGAAGTTAGGGTGAAGAGACAGTGTTATTGGTGATTTCAGGTGAGGAAAGGACGTTCTGGAAGAGTTAGGGTGAGGAGAGGGTGTTACGAGTGAGTTAGGGTGAGGGGAGGGTATCATGGGTGAGTTAGGGTGAGGAGAGGGTATTATGGGTGAGTTAGGGTGAGGGGAGGGTATCATGGGTGAGTTAGGGTGAGGAGAGGGTGTTACGAGTGAGTTAGGGTGAGGGGAGGGAATCATGGGTGAGTTAGAGTGAGGAGAGGGTGTTCTGAGTGAGTTAGGGTGAGGAGAGGGTGTTACGAGTGAGTTACGGTGAGGGGAGGGTGTCATGGGTGAGTTAGGGTGAGGAGAGGGTGTTATGAGTGAGTTAGGGGGAGGGGAGGGTATCATGGGTGAGTTAGGGTGAGGAGAGGGTGTTATGAGTGAATTAGGGTGAGGAGAGGGTGTTGTGAGTGAATTAGGGTGAGGGGAGGGTATCATGGGTGAGTTAGGGTGAGGGGAGGGTATCATGGGTGAGTTAGGGTGAGGAGAGGGTGTTATGAGTGAGTTAGGGTGAGGAGAGGGGGTTATGAGGGAGGTAGGGTGAGGAGAGGGTATCATGGGTGAGCGGAGGGTATCATGGGTGAGTTAGGGTGAGGAGGGGGTATCATGGGTGAGTTAGGGTGAGGGGAGGGTATCATGGGCGAGTTAGAGTGAGGAGAGGGTGTTACGAGTGAGTTAGGGTGAGGAGAGGGTGTTCTGGGTGAGTTAGGGTGAGGGGAGGGTATCATGGGTGAATTAGGGTGAGGGGAGGGTATCATAGGTGAGTTAGGGTGAGGAGAGGGTGTTATGAGTGAGTTAGGGTGAGGAGAGGGTATTATGGGTGAGTTAGGGTGAGGGGAGGGTGTTCTGGGTGAGTTAGGGTGAGAGGAGGGTATCATTGGTGAGTAAGGGTGAGGAGAGGGTGTTATGAGTGAGTTAAGGTGAGGAGAGGGTATTATGGGTGAGTTAGGGTGAGGAGAGGGTTTTCTGGGTGAGTTAGGGTGAGGAGAGGGTGTTCTGAGTGAGTTAGGGTGAGGAAAGGGTGTTCTGGATGAGTTAGGGTGAGGAGAGGGTGTTCTGGGTGAGTTAGGGTGAGGAGAGGGTTTTATGAGTGAGTTAGGGTGAGGAGAGGGTGTCATGGGTGAGTTAGGGTGAGGGGAGGGTATCATGGGTGAGGTAGGGTGAGGAGAGGGTATCATGGTGGAGTTAGGGTGAGGAGAGCGTATCATGGGTGAGTTAGGGTGAGGAAAGGGTATCATGGGTGAGTTAGGGTGAGGGGAGGGTGTTACGAGTGAGTAAAGGTGAGGAGAGGGTATCATGGGTGAGTTAGGGTGAGGGGAGGGTATCATTGGTGAGTAAGGGTGAGGAGAGGGTATTATGGGTGAGTTAGGGTGAGGGGAGGGTATCATGGGTGAGTTAGGGGGAGGGGAGGGTATTATGAGTGAGTTAGGGTGAGGGAAGGGTATCATGGGTGAGTTAGGGTGAGGAGAGGGTATCATGGGGGAGTTAGGGTGAGGAGAGGGTGGTATGAGTGAGTTAGGGTGAGGAGAGGGTGTCATGGGTGAGTTAGGGTGAGGAGAGGGTGTTATGGGTGAGTTAGGGTGAGGAGAGGATATCATGGGTGAGTTAGGGTGAGGAGAAGGTATCATGGGTGAGTTAGGGTGAGGGTAGGGTGTTATGAGGGAGTTAGGGTGAGGGGAGGGTGTTATGAGTGAGTTAGGGTGATGAGAGGGTGTCATGGGTGACTTTGGGTGAGGGGAGGGTATCATGGGTGAGTTTGGGTGAGGGGAGGGTGTTATGAGTGAGTTAGGGTGAGGGGAGGGTATCATGGGTGAGTTAGGGTAAGGAGAGGGTGTCATGGGTGAGTCAGGGTTAGGAGAGGGTATCATGGGTGAGTTAGGGTGAGGAGAGGGTGTCATGGGTGAGTTAGGGTGAGGAGAGGGTATCATGGGTGAGTTAGGGTGAGGAGAGGGTGTCATGGGTGAGTTAGGGTGAGGAGAGGGTATCATGGGTGAGTTAGGGTGAGGAGAGGGTATCATGGGTGAGTTAGGGTGAGGAGAAGGTATCATGGGTGAGTTAGGGTGAGGAGAGGGTATCATGGGTGAGTCAGGGTGAGGAGAGGGTGTCATGGGTGAGTTAGGGTGAGGGGAGGGTATCATGGGGGAGTTAGGGTGAGGAGAGGGTATCATGGGTGAGTTAGGGTGAGGAGAGGGTGTTATGAGTGAGTTAGGGTGAGGAGAGGGTATCATGGGTGAGTTAGGGTGAGGAGAGGGTATCATGGGTGAGTTAGGGTGAGGAGAGGGTGTCATGGGTGAGTTAGGGTGAGGAGAGGGTGTCATGGGTGAGTTAGGGTGAGGAGTGGGTATTAGTGGTGAGTTTGGGTGAGGGGAAGGTGTCATGGGTGAGTTAGGGTGAGGAGTGGGTATCATTGGTGAGTCAGGATGAGGAGAGGGTGTCATGGGTGAGTTAGGGTGAGGAGAGGGTATCATGGGTGAGTTAGGGTGAGGGGAGGGTATCATGGGTAAGATAGGGTGAGGGGAGGGTGTCATGGGTGAGTTAGGGTGTGGAGAGTGTGTCATGGGTGAGTCAGGGTGAGGAGAGGGTATCATGGGTGAGTTAGGGTGGGGAGAGGGTGTCATGGGTGAGTCAGGGTGAGGAGAGGGTATCATGGGTGAGTTAGGGTGAGGAGAGGGTGTCATGGGTGAGTTAGGATGAGGGGAGGGTATCATGGGTGAGTTAGGGTGAGGAGAGGGTGTCATGGGTGAGTTAGGGTGAGGAGAGGGTGTTCTGGGTGAGTTAGGGTGAGGAGAGGGTTTTATGAGTGAGTTAGGGTGAGGAGAGGGTGTCATGGGTGAGTTAGGGTGAGGGGAGGGTATCATGGGTGAGTTAGGGTGAGGAGAGGGTGTCATGGTGGAGTTAGGGTGAGGGGAGGGTATCATGGGTGAGTTAGGGTGAGGAAAGGGTATCATGGGTGAGTTAGGGTGAGGGGAGGGTGTCATGGGTGAGTAAAGGTGAGGAGAGGGTATCATGGGTGAGTTAGGGTGAGGGGAGGGTATCATTGGTGAGTAAGGGTGAGGAGAGGGTATTATGGGTGAGTTAGGGTGAGGGGAGGGTATCATGGGTGAGTTAGGGTGAGGGGAGGGTATTATGAGTGAGTTAGGGTGAGGGAAGGGTATCATGGGTGAGTTAGGGTGAGGAGAGGGTATCATGGGGGAGTTAGGGTGAGGAGAGGGTGTTATGAGTGAGTTAGGGTGAGGAGAGGGTGTCATGGGTGAGTTAGGGTGAGGAGAGGGTGTTATGGGTGAGTTAGGGTGAGGAGAGGATATCATGGGTGAGTTAGGGTGAGGAGAAGGTATCATGGGTGAGTTAGGGTGAGGGGAGGGTGTTATGAGGGAGTTAGGGTGAGGGGAGGGTGTTATGAGTGAGTTAGGGTGATGAGAGGGTGTCATGGGTGAGTTTGGGTGAGGGGAGGGTATCATGGGTGAGTTTGGGTGAGGGGAGGGTGTTATGAGTGTGTTAGGGTGAGGGGAGGCTATCATGGGTGTGTTAGGGTGAGGAGAGGGTGTCATGGGTGTGTCAGGGTGAGGAGAGGGTATCATGGGTGAGTTAGGGTGAGGAGAGGGTGTCATGGGTGAGTTAGGGTGAGGAGAGGGTATCATGGGTGAGTTAGGGTGAGGAGAGGGTGTCATGGGTGAGTTAGGGTGAGGAGAGGGTATCATGGGTGAGTTAGGGTGAGGAGAGGGTATCATGGGTGAGTTAGGGTGAGGAGAAGGTATCATGGGTGAGTTAGGGTGAGGAGAGGGTATCATGGGTGAGTTAGGGTGAGGGGAGGGTGTCATGGGTGAGTGAGGGTGAGGAGAGGGTGTCATGGGTGAGTTAGGGTGAGGAGAGGGTGTCATGGCTGAGTTAGGGTGAGGAGAGGGTGTCATGGGTGAGTTAGGGTGAGGAGTGGGTGTCATGGGTGAGTCAGGGTGAGGAGAGGGTGTTATGAGTGAGTTAGGGTGAAGGGAGGGTGTCATGGGTGAGTTAGGGTGAGGGGAGGGTGTCATGGGTGAGTTAGGGTGAGGGGAGGGTATTATGAGTGAGTTAGGGTGAGGAGAGGGTGTCATGGGTGAGTTAGGGTGAGGAGAGGGTATCATGGGTGAGTTAGGGTGAGGAGAGGGTGTTTTGGGAGAGGTATGGTGAGGAGAGGGTGTTGTGTGTGAGTTAGGGTGAGGAGAAGGTATCATGGGTGAGTTAGGGTGAGGAGAGGTTGTTTTGGGTGAGTTAGGGTGAGGGGAGGGTATTATGGGTGAGGAGAGGGTGTTTTGGGTGAGGTAGGGTGAGGAGAGGGTGTTATGAGTGAATTAGGGTGAGGGGAGGGTATCATGGGTGAGTTAGGGTGAGGAGAGGGTGTCATGGGTGAGTTAGGGTGAGGAGAGGGTGTTATCAGTGAGTTAGGGTGAAGGGAGGGTATCATGGGTGAGTTAGGGTGGGGAGAGGGTGTCATGGGTGAGTTAGGGTGAGGAGAGGGTGTCATGGGTGAGTTAGGGTGAGGAGAAGGTATCATGGATGAGTTAGGGTGAGCAGGGGGTAATCTGGATGAGTTAGGGTGAGGGGAGGGTTTTATGGGTGAGTTAGGGTGAGGAGAGGGTGTTCTGGGTGAGTTAGGGTGAGGAGATGGTGTTGTGTGTGAGTTAGGGTGAGGAGAGGGTGTTCGGGTTGAGTTAGGGTGAGGATAGGGTTTTATGGGTGAGTTAGGGTGAGGATAGGGTGTTTTGGGTGAGTTAGGGTGAGGAGAGGGTGTTCTGGGTGAGTTAGGGTGAGGGGATGGTATCATGGGTGAGTTAGGGTGAAGAGAGGGTATCATTGGTGAGTTAGGGTGAGGGGAGGGTATCATGGGTGAGTTAGGGTGAGGGGAGGGTATCATGGGTGAGTTAGGGTGAGGAGAGGGTATCATGGGTGAGTTAGGGTGAGGAGAGGGTATCATGGGGGAGTTAGGGTGAGGGGAGGGTATCATGGGTGAGTTAGGGTGAGGGGAGGGTATCATGGGTGAGTTAGGGTGAGGAGAGGGTATCATGGGTGAGTTAGGGTGAGGAGAGGGTATTATGGGTGAGTTAGGGTGAGGGGAGGGTATCATGGGTGAGTTAGGGTGAGGAGAGGGTATTATGGGTGAGTTAGGGTGAGAGGACGGTATCATGGGTGAGTTAGGGTCAGGGGAGGGGATCATGGGTGGGGGGGGGTGAGGAGAGGGTATCATGGGGGAGTTAGGGAGAGGGGAGGGTATCATGGGTGAGTTAGGGTGAGGGGAGGGTATCATGGGTGAGTTAGGGTGAGGAGAGGGTGTCATGGGTGAGTTAGGGTGAGGAGAGGGTGTTATGAGTGAGTTAGAGTGAGGAGAGGGTGTCATGGGTGAGCTAGGGTGAGGAGAGGGTATCATGGGTGAGTTAGGGTGAGGAGAGGGTGTTTTGGGTGAGTTAGGGTGAGGGGAGGGTATCATAGGTGAGTTAGGGTGAGGAGAGGGTGTTATGAGTGAGTTAGAGTGAGGAGAGGGTGTCATGGGTGAGCTAGGGTGAGGAGAGGGTATCATGGGTGAGTTAGGGTGAGGAGAGGGTGTTTTGGGTGAGTTAGTGTGAGGAGAGGTCGTCATGATTGAGTTAGGGTGAGGGGAGGGTATCATGGGTGAGTTAGGGTGAGGAGAGGGTGTTTTGGGTGGTGTATGGTGAGGAGAGGGTGTTGTGTGTGAGTTAGGGTGAGGAGAAGGTATCATGGGTGAGTTAGGGTGAGGAGAGGGTGTTTTGGGTGAGTTAGGGTGAGGGGAGGGTATCATGGGTGAGTTAGGGTGAGGGGAGGGTATTATGGGTGAGGAGAGGGTGTTTTGGGTGAGGTAGGGTGAGGAGAGGGTGTTCGGGTTGAGTTAGGGTGAGAATATGGTTTTATGGGTGAGTTAGAGTGAGGAGAGGGTATCATTGGTGAGTTAGGGTAAGGAAAGGGTGTTCCGAGTGAGTTAGGGTGAGGGGAGGGTGTTCTGGATGAGTTAGGGTGAGGAGAGAGTGCTCTGGGTGAGGAGAGGGTGTGCTGAGTGAGTTAGGGTGAGGGGAGGGTGTTCTGGATGAGTTAGGGTGAGGAGAGAGTGTTCTGGGGGAGGAGAGGGTGTTCTGGGTGAGGAGAGGGTGTTCTGAGTGAGTTAGGGTGAGGAGAGAGTGTTCTGGGTGAGGAGAGAGTGTTCTGGGTGAGGAGAGGGTGTTCTGGGTGAGTTAGGGTGAGGAGAGGGTGTTCTGGGTGAGTTAGGGTGAGGGGAGGGTGTCATGGGTGAGTTAGGGTGAGGAGAGGGTGTTCTGGTTGAGTTAGGGTGAGGAGAGGGTGTTCTGGGTGAATTAGGGTGAGGAGAGGGTGTTCTGGGTGAGTTTGGGTGAATAAAGGGTGTTCTGGGTGAGTTAGGGTGAGGAGAGTGTGTTCTGGGTGAGTTAGGGTGAGGATAGGGTGTTCTGGATGGGTTAGGGTGAGGAGAGTGTGTTCTGGGTGAGTTAGGGTTAGGAGAGGGTGTTCTGGATGAGTTAGGGTGAGGAGAGGGTGTTCTGGGTGAGTTAGGGTGAGGATAGGGTGTTCTGGATGGGTTAGGGTGAGGGGAGGGTATCATGGGTGAGTTAGGGTGAGGGGAGGTTATCATGGGTGAGTTAGGGTGAGGGGAGGGTGCTTTGGGTGAGTTAGGGTGAGGGGAGGGTATCATAGGTGAGTTAGGGTGAGGAGAGGGTGTTATGAGTGAGTTAGGGTGAGGAGAGGGTATCATGGGTGAGTTAGGGTGAGGGGAGGGTATCATGGGTGAGTTAGGGTGAGGAGAGGGTGTCATGGGTGAGTTAGGGTGAGGAGAGGGTGTTTTGAGTGAGTTAGGGTGAGGAGAGGGTATCATGGGTGAGTTAGGGTGAGGGGAGGGTGTTTTGGGTGAGTTAGGGTGAGGAGAGGGTATTATGGGTGAGTTAGGGTGAGGAGAGGGTGTTATGAGTGAGTTAGGGTGAGGAGAGGGTGTCATGGGTGAGTTAGGGTGAGGAGAGGGTGTTATGAGTGAGTTAGGGTGAGGAGAGGGTGTCATGGGTGAGTTAGGGTGAGGGGAGGGTATCATGGGTGAGTTAGGGTGAGGAGAGGGTGTTTTGGGTGAGGTATGGTGAGGAGAGGGTGTTGTGTGTGTGTTAGGGTGAGAAGGTATCATGGTTGAGTTAGGTTGAGGAGAGGGTGTTTTGGGTGAGTTAGGGTGAGGGGAGGGTATCATGGGTGAGTTAGGGTGAGGAGAGGGTATTATGGGTGAGGAGAGGGTGTTTTGGGTGAGGTAGGGTGAGGAGAGGGTGTTCGGGTTGAGTTAGGGTGAGGAGAAGGTATCATGGGTGAGTTAGAGTGAGGAGAGGGTATCATTGGTGAGTTAGGGTAAGGAAAGGGTGTTATGAGTGAGTTAGGGTGAGGGGAGGGTGTTTTGGATGAGTTAGGGTGAGGAGAGAGTGCTCTGGGTGAGGAGAGGGTGTGCTGAGTGAGTTAGGGTGAGGGGAGGGTGTTCTGGATGAGTTAGGGTGAGGAGAGAGTGTTCTGGGGGAGGAGAGGGTGTTCTGGGTGAGGAGAGGGTGTCCTGAGTGAGTTAGGGTGTGGAGAGAGTGTTCTGGGTGAGGAGAGAGTGTTCTGGGTGAGGAGAGGGTGTTCTGGGTGAGTTAGGGTGAGGAGAGGGTGTTCTGGGTGAGTTAGGGTGAGGAGAGGGTGTTCTGGGTGAGTTTGGGTGAATAAAGGGTGTTCTGGGTGAGTTAGGGTGAGGAGAGTGTGTTCTGGGTGAGTTCGGGTGAGGATAGGGTGTTCTGGATGGGTTAGGGTGAGGAGAGTGTGTTCAGGGTGAGTGAGGGATAGGAGAGGGTGTTCTGGGTGAGTTAGGGGGAGGAGAGTGTGTTCTGGGTGAGTTAGGGTGAGGATAGGGTGTGCTGGATGGGGTAGGGTGAGGAGAAGGTGTTAAGAGTGAGTTAGGGTGAGGAGAGGGTGTTCTGGGTGTTAGGGTGAGGAGAGGGTGTTCTGGGTAAGTTAGGATGAGGAGAGGGTGTTCAGGGTGAGTTAGGGTGAGGATAGGGTATTCGGGTTGAGTTAGGGTGAGGAGAGGGTGTTTTGGGTGAGTTAGGGTGAGAAAAGGGTATCATGGGTGAGTTAGGGTGAGGAGAGGGTATTATGAGTGAGTTAGGGTGAGGGGATGGCATCATAGGTGAGCTAGGGTGAGGAGAGGGTATCATGGGTGAGTTAGGGTGAGGGGAGGGTGTCATGGGTGAGTTAGGGTGAGGAGAAGGTGTTCTGAATGTGTTAGGGTGAGGAAAGTGTGTTCTGGATGAGTTAGGGTGAGGAAAGTGTGTTCTGGATGAGTTAGGGTGAGGAGAGGGTGTTCTAAATGAGTTAGGGTGAGGATAGGGTGTTCTGGGTGAGTTAGGGTGAGGAAAGTGTGTTCTAGATGAGTTAGGGTGAGGAAAGTGTGTTCTGGATGAGTTAGGGTGAGGAGAGGGTGTTCTGGGAGAGTTAGGATGAGGAGAGGGTGTTCTGAGTGGGTTAGGATGAGGAGAGGGTGTTAAGAGTGAGGTAGGGTGAGGAGAGGGTGTTCTGGGTGAGTTAAGGTGAGGAGAGGGTGTTAAGAGTGAGTTAGGGTGAGGAGAGGGTGTTCTGGATGGGTTAGGGTGAGGAGAGGGTGTTAAGAGTGAGTTAGGGTGAGGAGAGGGTGTACAGGGAGAGAAAGGGTGAGGAGAGGGTATTACGAGGGAGTTAGGGTGAGGAGAGGGTGTTCTGGGTGAGTTAGGATGAGGAGAGGGTGTTATGAGTGAGTTAGGGTGAGGAGAGGGTGTTCTGGGTGAGTTAGGGTGAGGAGAGGGTGTTCTGGGTGAGTTAGGGTGAGGGGAGGGTGTTCAGGGTGAGTTAGGGTGAGGAGAGGGTGTTATGAGTGAGAAAGGGTGAGGGGAGGGTATCATGGGTGAGTTAGGGTGAGGAGAGGGTGTCATGGGTGAGTTAGGGTGAGGAGAGGGTGTTATCAGTGAGTTAGGGTGAGGAGAGGGTATTTTGAGTGAGTTAGGGTGAGGGGAGGGTGTCATGGGTGAGTTAGGGCGAGGAGAAGGTATCATGGGTGAGTTAGGGTGAGGAGAGAGTAATCTGGATGGGTTAGGGTGAGGATAGGGATTTATGGGTGAGTTAGGGTGAGGAGAGGGTGTTCTGGGTGAGTTAGGGTGAGGAGAGGGTGTTGTGTGTGAGTTAGGATGAGGAGAGGGTGTTCGGGTTGAGTTAGGGTGAGGATAGGGTTTTATGGGTGAGTTAAGGTGAGGAGAGGGTGTTCTGGGTGAGTTAGGGTGAGGAGAGGGTGTCATGGGTGAGTTAGGGTGAGGGGAGGGTATCATGGGTGAGTTAGGGTGAGGAGAGGGTGTCATGGGTGAGTTAGGGTGAGGGGAGGGTGTTCTGGGTGAGTTAGGGTGAGGAGAGGGTGTTCTGGGCGAGTTAAGGTGAGGAGAGGGTGTTCTGGGTGAGTTAGGGTGAGGAGAGGGTGTTCTGGGTGAGTTAGGGTGAGGAGAGGGTGTTATGAGTGAGTTAGGGTGAGGAGACTGTGTTCTGGGTGAGTTAGGGTGAGGATAGGGTGTTGTGGATGGTTTAGGGTGAGGCGAGGGGCTTCTGGGTGAATTAGGGTGAGGAGAGGGTGTTCTGGGTGAGTTAGGGTGAGGAGAGGGTGTTCTGGGTGAGTTAGGGTGAGGAGAGGGGGTTCTGGGTGAGTTAGGGTGAGGAGAGGGTCTTCTGGGTGAGTTAGGGTGAGGCGAGTGTGTTCTGGGTGAGTTAGGGTGAGGATAGGGTGTTCTGGATGGGTTAGGGTGAGGAGAGGGTCTTCTGGGTGAGTTAGGGTGAGGAGAGGGTGTTCTGGGTGAGTTAGGGTGAGGAGAGGGTGTTCTGGGTGAGTTAGGGTGAGGAGAGGGTGTTCTGGGTGAGTTAGGGTGAGGAGAGGGTCTTCTGGGTGAGTTAGGGTGAGGAGAGTGTGTTCTGGGTGAGTTAGGGTGAGGATAGGGTGTTCTGGATGGGTTAGGGTGAGGAGAGGGTCTTCTGGGTGAGTTAGGGTGAGGAGAGGGTGTTCTGGGTGAGTTAGGGTGAGGAGAGGGTGTTCTGGGTGAGTTAGGGTGAGGAGAGGGTGTTCTGGGTGAGTTAGGGTGAGGTGAGGGTCTTCTGGGTGAGCTAGGGTGAGCTCAGGGTGTTCTGGGTGAGTTAGGGTGAGGAGAGGGTGTTCTTGAGGAGTTAGGGTGAGGAGAGGGTGTTCTTGAGGAGTTAGGGTGAGGAGAGGGTGTTCTTGAGGAGTTAGGTGGTGGGAACTTTATGCTAAATTTGTGTAAGAGGAATGGTGAATGGTGACGATGGATGAGGCAAAATCCATGACTGATATTAAAGCGAGGAATTGGAAGTGAAAATGAATGTGAAACTGAATATAAAATTGGAAGTGAAAGTGAAACAGGACATTGGGTGTAAAAATGGAATGGAAACTATTGAATGTGAATATGGAAATGAAATTGGCTGTGAGATTAGATGTGGAATGGAAGTGGATATTTAAGAAAAAAAAATTATGATATGGAAATGTATATGAAACTAGATGTGAATTGGACATGGCAATAGATGTCGAGTGTGATGTGAAACTGGACCTAGCCATGTAGATGTAGATGGAATTTATGAGAGGTTGGATGAGAAACTAAGTGTGGTAGGGTCAACAAAATGGGTTTAAAATTGAATGAGTTAATTAGCATGAATCTGGATGTAGAATTGATTGCAAAAGTGAATATGGAATATGTGAAAACGGACGTGGAGTTGTATGTATAATGTACGGAATTATGTAGAAAATATATCGAAATACAGGAAGTGGAACGACGTGAAATTTGATGTGGAAACGAATGTGAAATATGTGGAAATGAATGAGGAATCAGAAGTGCAACATGGAGAATGGTGTATGGAGCTGGATGCGAGAAGATTACTGAATAGGGCGAGGGGATGAATATAATATATAATTTTATATAATTGGATATGAAAATGGATGTAGAAGTGGGTACGTAACTGGATGAAAATTTTGAATATGGAAGATTTTGGATGATGGATTAAGTATGGAATTGAATGAAAAACTGGATATAAATCTGTCAAATGAACTAGATTTATAATAAGGGTAAAATGGGATGTGATAATGGACAAGAAGCTAGATATAACACAATGAAATAAAGTGCTAAAATGGGTGAAACGGAATAAAATGGCAAGTTGGATGTGAAATAGGATATTGAGGTAGATATGACACAACCTGTAGTATAGATTATATAGGTAGACATGAAAATAGATTCCAGGATTGATATATCTGTAAACAGATCTGGATTTGGAATGGGATAAGGTCTAGATACAGAAAGTTATATTAAGATACGGAATACGGAAGGGTACATTAAGGGGGGGGGGGGGGAATACACAGTAAACAAGATTCCTGAAGCAAATTGGATCACTTCCGGGCACAGTTGAACATAAGGTTGAACTGTAGATTCTTCAAGATTTAAAACAAGTTAGGGGCTTTATCGTGGCATTGGAGATTGCGTTCGAAATCGTCGTACTTGGAATCACAGTGATTTGGAATCGTTCAGGTATTAGATCGGCTTAATTTGGAATCGTCTTGGTTCAGATTCGTCGTCATATGAAATCGTTATAGTTCGGAATCGTCATGATCTAGAACCGTCTATTTAGAATCGTCGTCTTTTTGGAATCGGCCTGACTTGGAATCTTCGTGGTTCAAATTAATCATGATTTGGAATCGTCGTGATTTAAATTCGTCTTTAATTGGAATCGTCGTGGTTCAGAAATGTCCTGCCTTGGAATTGTCATAGTTTGGAGTTATGTTGACTGGGAATTGTCATAGTTTGGAGTTATCTCGACTGGGAATTGTCATAGTTTAGGGTTATCTCGAATGGGAATTGTCATAATTTGGAGTTATTTCAACTGGAATTGTCATAGTTTGGAGTTATCTCGACTGGGAATTGTCATAGTTTGGAGTTATCTCGACTGGGAATTGTCATAGTTTGGAGTTATCTCGACTGGGAATTGTCATAGTTTAGAGTTATCTCGACTGGGAATTGTCATAATTTGGAGTTATTTCAACTGGAATTGTCATAGTTTGGAGTTATCTTGGCTGGGAATTGTCATAGTTTGGAGTTATCTCGACTGGGAATTGTCATAGTTTGGAGTTATCTCGACTGGGAATTGTCATAGTTTGGAGTTATTTCGACTGGGAATTGTCATAGTTTAGAGTTATCTCGACTGGGAATTGTCATAATTTGGAGTTATTTCAACTGGAATTGTCATAGTTTGGAGTTATCTTGGCTGGAAATTGTCATAGTTTGGAGTTATCTCGACTGGAAATTGTCATAGTTTGGAGTTATGTTGACTGGGAATTGTCATAGTTTGGAGTTATCTCGACTGGGAATTGTCATAGTTTGGAGTTATCTCGACTGGGAATTGTCATAGATTGGAATTATCTCGACTGGAAATTGTCATAGTTTGGAATTATCTCGACTGGGAATTGTCATAGTTTGGAGTTATCTCGACTGGGAATTGTCATAGTTTGGAGTTATCTCGACTGGGAATTGTCATAGTTTGGAGTTATCTCGACTCGGAATTGTCATAGTTTGGAATTATGTTGTCTGGGAATTGTCACAGTTTGGAATTATCTTGACTTGGAATTGGCATAGTTCGGAATCATCCCGACTTGGAATTGGAATAAATTGGAATTATCCTAACTTGGAATTGTCATAGTTCGAAATCCTCCTGACTGGATATTGTCATGGTCCAGATTCATCGTCACCGTAACCGTGGTTCGCTATCATCTCGCTTTGATATCCTGACTTGGAATCACTTGGTTTTGGAATGGTCCTAAGTTTGAATTATCTTGTTTCAGAGTCGTTCAGATTTGGCATGGTCCTTATGTGGTATTCGTCTTGTTTTGGAATCGTCCTTACATGGTATTGTATTGTTTTGGAATCGTCCGTACATGGTATTGTCTTGTTTTGGAATCGTCCGTACATGGTATTGTCTTGTTTTGGAATCGTCCTTGCATGGTATTGTCTTGTTTTGGAATCGTCCTGACTTGGAATCGTCGTAGTTCGGTTGCGTCGTGATTCGGAATCTGCCTGATTTGAAATCTACACGATTCGGAATTGTCTCGAGTTTAGCTAAAAGTCTTCGAGATTCGGAACCCTCCATAATTGGTTCGGGTTCAGATTCATCGTAATTTAACACTGTTGTCACTTGAAGTCACTGTGGTTCAGATTCGTCGTGGTTTGGAATTGTCATGCTTCCGAATACTCCTGACTTGAAATCGTCATGTTTGGGAAAAGACCTTAGTTCCAGAATCATCAAAACTCAGAACTTATTTGGAATGGAGCTTTCGAGGTTCGGAATTGTCCTGACTGGGAATCGTCGTGGTTCGGAATCGTCTTAACTAGGAATCGTCTAGACTGGGAATCGTCCTGACTAGGAATCGTCGTGCTTTGGAATCGTAAAGACTAGGAATCGTCTGGACTGGGAATCGTCGTGGTTTGGAATCGTCCTGACTGGGAATCGTCGTGGTTTGGAATCGTTCTGACTGGGAATCGTGGTGGTTTGGAATCGTAAAGACTAGGAATCGTCTGGACTGGGAATCGTCGTGGTTCGGAATCGTCTTAACTAGGAATCGTCTAGACTGGGAATCGTCCTGACTAGGAATCGTCGTGCTTTGGAATCGTAAAGACTAGGAATCGTCTGGACTGGGAATCGTCGTGGTTTGGAATCGTCCTGATTGGGAATCGTCGTGGTTTGGAATCGTCCTGACTGGGAATCGTCGTGGTTTGGAATCGTTCTGACTGGGAATCGTCGTGGTTTGGAATCGTCGTGGTTTGGAATCGTTCTGACTGGGAATCGTGGTGGTTTGGAATCGTAAAGACTAGGAATCGTCTGGACTGGGAATCGTCGTGGTTCGGAATCGTCTTAACTAGGAATCGTCTAGACTGGGAATCGTCCTGACTAGGAATCGTCGTGCTTTGGAATCGTAAAGACTAGGAATCGTCTGGACTGGGAATCGTGGTGGTTTGGAATCGTCCTAACTGGGAATCGTCGTGGTTTGGAATCGTCCTAACTGGGAATCGTCATGGTTTGGAATCGTCCTAACTGGGAATCGTCGTGGTTTGGAATCGTCCTGACTGGGAATCGTCGTGGATTGGAATCGTCCTGACTGGGAATCGTCGTGGTTTGGAATCGTCCTGACTGGGAATCGTCGTGGTTTGGAATCGTCTAGACTGGGAATCGTCGTGGTTTGGAATCGTCTAGACTGGGAATCGTCTTGACTGGGAATCGTCCTGACTGGGAATCGTCTTGACTGGGAATCGTCCTGACTGGGAATCGTCATGGTTTGGAATCGTCCTAACTGGGAATCGCCTAGACTGGGAACCGTCATGGTTTGGAATCGTCCTAACTGGGAATCGTCTAGACTGGGAATCGTCGTGGTTCCAGATTCATCAAAACTCAGAACCTATTTGGAATGGGGCTTTCGAGGTTCGGAATTGTCTTGAATGGGAATCGTCGTAGTTTGGAATCATCCTGACTGGGAATCGTCGTGGTTTGGAATCGTCCTGACTGGGAATCGTCGTGGTTTGGAATCGTCCTGACTGGGAATCGTCGTGGTTTGGAATCGTCCTGACTGGGAATCGTCGTGGTTTGGAATCGTCCTGATTGGGAATCGTCTAGACTAGGAATCGTCATTGTTTGGAATCGCCTAGACTGGGAATCGTCCTGACTGGGAATCGTCGTGGTTTGGAATCGTCTAGACTGGGAATCGTCCTGACTAGGAATCGTCATTGTTTGGAATCGTCTAGACTGGGAAACGCCTAGACTGGGAATCGTCGTGGTTTGGAATCGTCGTGGTTTGGAATAGTCCTGACTGGGAATCGTCATGGTTTGGAATCGTCCTGACTGGGAATCGTCGTGGTTTGGAATCGTCCTGACTGGGAATCGTCGTGGTTTGGAATCGTCCTAACTGGGAATCGTCGTGGTTTGGAATCGTCCTGACTGGGAATCGTCGTGGTTTGGAATAGTCCTGACTGGGAATCGTCATGGTTTGGAATCGTCCTGACTGGGAATCGTCGTGGTTTGGAATCGTCCTGACTGGGAATCGTCGTGGTTTGGAATCGTCCTGACTGGGAATCGTCGTGGTTTGGAATCGTCCTGACTGGGAATCATCGTGGTTTGGAATCGTCCTAACTGGGAATCGTCGTGGTTTGAAATCGTCCTAACTGGGAATCGTCGTGGTTTGGAATCGTCCTAACTGGGAATCGTCGTGGTTTGGAATCGTCCTGACTGGGAATCGTCGTGGATTGGAATCGTCCTGACTGGGAATCGTCGTGGTTTGGAATCGTCTAGACTGGGAATCTTCTTGGTTTGGAATCGTTCTGACTGGGAATCGTCGTGGTTTGGAATCGTCTAGACTGGGAATCGTCGTGGTTTGGAATCGTCCTGACTGGGAATCGTCGTGGTTTGGAATCGTCCTGACTGGGAATCGTCGTGGTTTGGAATCGTCCTGACTGGGAATCGTCGTGGTTTAGAATCGCCTAGAATGGGAATCGTCTTGACTGGGAATCGTCTAGACCGGGAATCGTCGTGGTTTGGAATCGTCCTGGAATCGCCTAGAATGGGAATCCTCTTGACTGGGAATCGTATAGACTGGGAATCGTCTTAATTAGGAATCGTCTTGACTGGGAATCGTCTTGATTGGGAATCGCCTTGACTGGGAATCGTCTTAATTAGGAATCGTCTTGACTGGGAATCGCCTTGACTGGGAATCGTCTTAATTAGGAATCGTCTTGACTGGGAATCGTCTTAACTAGGAATCGTCGTGGCTTGGAATCGTTCTGACTGGGAATAGTCCTGACCGGGAATCGTCGTGGTTTGGAATCGTCCTGGAATCGCCTAGACTGGGAATCGTCGTGGTTTGGAATAGTCCTGGAATCGCCTAGACTGGGAATCGTCGTGGTTTGGAATCGTCCTGGAATCGCCTAGACTGGGAATCGTCGTGGTTTGGAATAGTCCTGGAATCGCCTAGACTGGGAATCGTCGTGGTTTGGAATCGTCCTGGAATCGCCTAGACTGGGAATCGTCATGGTTTGGAATCGTCCTGGAATCGCCTAGACTGGGAATCGTCGTGGTTTGGAATCGTCCTGGAATCGCCTAGACTGGGAATCGTCATGGTTTGGAATCGTCCTGGAATCGCCTAGACTGGGAATCGTCGTGGTTTGGAATCGTCCTGGAATCGCCTAGACTGGGAATCGTCATGGTTTGGAATCGTCCTGGAATCGCCTAGACTGGGAATCGTCATGGTTTGGAATCGTCGTGATTGAAAGTCGTCATAATTTGGAATCCTCATAGTTTGGATTTGTCGTGATTAGGAATCGTCTTGACTAGGAATCATCGTGGTTCCAATTCGTCATGATCTGGAATCGTCAACGTCAGAGGCGAGAAACTGTCTTGTCCCAGAATAAGTATGCTAGTAAAATGAGAATAACAGTGTCATTAAGAAGGGCCTTTCACTGAAATAAGATGAATGTTCTGTCGCTTAACAAACTATTGTGGGATTGTGAGTAAGTATAGTGTCTTATATCATTATAAAAAAGATAGATTTGGGTTTTAAAATGTTACATATTTTGTACCGTTTTCAGGCAATTTAGATAGTTTGGCCTTTTAGTCGCAGTAAAACCTACTACGCATTTTGAATCGCTGTGAAGATATGACACTTACTGTACTAAATGTCTTCCTAGTCTTCCTAACACAAGAAAGCAAGGAGTCATAAACAGGCGTATGACAAGAGTTAAGTTCACCACATAATAAGATAAGAAATATGAGTTTCTGAGCGCCATTACGACTGACATCTGGTCCGTGAATCTGATATCGTCGGTAGTTATGACTG